>NC_064852.1:82217606-82405106 GCF_024139225.1 Suncus etruscus
AATGTTTGGGTAAACTGTGCACTAATGGGAATCACACCTAGGCCTCCTGCTTACAAGAAATGTAATTTGACTTGCTAAGTTACTTCCCTGGCCCCTAGAACAACCACTTTTTAAAACTATTAATGTGGAGCTAGAAAGATAGTACACTTAGTACTTGCCTTGCATGTTGCCCACTCAGGGTCAATCCCATACACTGTATGCGGTCCCATTGCCAGAAGTGAATCCTGAGCAGAGTTAGAAGTAAGCCTTGACAATAGCCTATTGTAGCCCAAAAACTTAAAAAAAATTTTAAATCATTAAAATCCACAGAAGATGCTATTCAATTTCTTTTTCTTGATGAGTTTACTGTGTGGAGCCTTGCTGAGGCACATTTTATTACTCTCACAGGTCCATTTTCTCAGTAAGGACCCAGTATGTAGGTAATAAGTAATTGCTAACCACATAAAATAATAAAAGCATTTATTTTTCATTTTTATTTGATGCAAAAGCCTTGTTTTTAGTGTTCTGACTGATTGCTTTCATGAAGCATATGGTCAACCCCCATTTTTCCCTTTAAATTCTCATATGCCGTTATGTATTATGCTGTTCTTTTGCCTGACAAAATTAATCACAATATGAATTTCTCCAACTATAATAAATGTTTAGAAGTTACAGGCCTTACCAAATGAGATTATATAAAAGTAGGAAAAATATTCTTACATGGAAAAAGAAAGTATGGATAAAACAAATAACTTGCATGGGAGAAAATATTTCCACACAATGCATTAGATAATGTTAGATAATGCATTAGATAAAGATGTATAAAGCACTTACAACATTCAGCATCAAAAAACCCCTAATAAACCCATAAATAAGAAGAGAGGAAAATCACTTCCACAAAGAGAAATACAGAAAGCTAGTTGGCATATGAAAAAGTCAGTCATTATTGTCATTTATTGTCAGGGAAATGCAAATCAAAATGACAATAAGGTATCAACTCACAGCAATGAGAATGGCTAATATCAAAAAGATGGGAAACAACTTATATTGATGGGAATGTGGAAAAAGGATCTTGCTTTGCTATTGGTAGGAATGTTGCCTGGTTCAGCCAACACAGAAAACAGTATGGAGATTTCTCAGAGAAGTAACAGCAGATATCCCATATAACCCAGTGAATCCATTACCTAGCATAAAGTCCCAAATATTAAAATTATTAAAATTAATAAAAATTATTAATTCAAAAAGGTATATATATCTTACCTTCATTTATTATCGTTATTATTATTTTTATTTACCTAGCTATTTTGGTCGATTTCTCTGTTTGGATGTGATTATTGAAATTATTGTCCCCAATTAGTCTTATTTTTTTTTTTCTCTCTTCCTTTCTCTTCTTTCGTTTTGTGCTACGCCATGTTTCTTATTTCAAGACCACGGCGTGTTTTTTTTTGTTTTTTTTTTTGTTTGTTTGTTTTTTGTTGTTGTTGTTGTTTTTTCTTTTTTGTTTGATTGTTTCTTATTTTTTTAATATTTTTTTATCTGTTTTTTGTGGTGCCTATCGATATAACCGGAATCCTCACTGGATATTTGACACTTCCTTTGGTACTGGTGGAGTGTTTCACCTTCTTGTTCTCATTCACTTCCCAAATTGATGATGAGAACCTCTAGAAGGATTTTTCCCATTTTCGGGGTATTAGACCCTTACCCCAGATTATTTACTTTCTCTTTTTCAGGCAAAACCACGTAACTTGAACTAGCTAGCCCTGCCCCCACTTACAGGGGGAAATAAGGGAGGCAGCAAGACCAAACTGATGCAAGACTACTAAGTAGTAGGTTAGATACAGAGGGGACCATATATTCTAACCGCCCTGAGGGTGAGGGAAGAGGAAATGGGAGGTAGGACAAAAACGGAGGGTTAGGGAGGACAATTTGGGGATGGGAAGCCCCCCTGATTTTATGTAAATATGTACCTAAAATATTATTGTCAACAATATGTAAGCCACTATGATCAAAATAAAAATTATATTAAAAAAAAAAAGGTATATGAACTTGTGTGTTCATTGCTGTGATATGGAATAGACAAGATATGGAAATAACCCAAATGCCAGATAAAGTATATGGCTGTGATACATGTATACAACAGAATACTTTGCAAGTAAAGGATTAAATCATGCAGTACATTGCAACCTGGATGGAACTGGGGTCATAAGTTTAAGTGACATAAAACTGAGCAGGAATAACAAATACCAGTGACCTTGTCAATCTGTGGTATATAGAGAAACAAAACAAGGGGATAAATCATCTTGAACTATAACAAACAGTTGGTTCTGGATTATAGAATTAAGATTACTAAGCACTAGGGAGAGTTAGTAGGAGGAATGAACAGGTAGCCAGGAAGTAACATAAGGAAACAAAAGGAGGGTCTTGGGCCCTTTGGTGGCAGTGAGGTATATTAACTATGTATACCCAAACCATACATGTTAACCTATTGTAAACATGTGATATAAACAAATAAATAAGATAAAAATATAAGTGCATAAATAAAAATAAAACTAAAGTGGAAGAATTCCTATTTCTTGAAGAAAAGATGTTCTATATCCAATGGGAATATTCTCCTACTGGGCAAAAGCCTACCATAAAAAAGAAAAGGTCAATTGAGAATTCTTGATGTAAAATATTCTACAGCTAAAAGATAAATCAGTGTGTACTTAGACTAAGTACCTAATATATTCATCTAGCGCACAGAACTGGATAGCTTCTACCCAAAGTAGGATGACTAACATTAGAACGAAGACTCACTAACCATTGGTTTTCAACAATGAGTTCAGAGGCTAATGATGGCCCAGACAGTGGTCCTCAAACTATGGCCCACAGGCCACATATTGTATTTGTATCTGTTTTGTTTCTTTATTGCAAAATAAGATATATGCAGTGTGCCCCCTGTTTAAAAAGTTTGAGGACCCCTAAATGTTGAAAACTACGAGTCTGTCACTGTGGTGATGAATAACAATGTTATTCTTCATTGATTAATGAAGAACAATAGTTATTAAGAAATTAGTATCCAGACAGGTGCTGATTCTTACTATCAAAAATCACTGTACTATCACACAGCATTTAGGTATATACACCATTAATTCCCATCCAATATGCTAAAAAATAAAGGGAGTAAAAGGTTTAGAAAGGACCCTAATGCTCAGATATGAGCTCCATTACTGAATCTATTTTCTAAAAAATATACAGATCATTCTTAAGGTTTTATTACTTTAAGTTTCTAAATAAAATTATACTATTCTAAATTACAATACATGGAAATAATTGTTTAAAGACAGCAGATTTTGTAATTTTTATTTAGTAGGTTAATTATAATTTAAAATAGTTAATAGTTTTGTTTTGTTTTGGTTTTTGGGCCACACCCGGCGGTGCTCAGAGGTTACTCCTGGCTGTCTGCTCAGAAATAGCTCCTGGCAGGCACGGGGGACCATATGGGACATTGGGATTCGAACCAACCACCTTAGGTCCTGGGTCAGGTGCTTGCAAGGCAAACACCGCTGTGCTATCTCTCCAGCCCCTAAAATAGTTAATATTTTAATTGAATCACTGAGATGCACTTATAAAGTTGTTCATGACTGAGTTTCAATCATGTAGTATCCAATATGCATCCCTTTACCAGTGCACATTATCTGCCACCAATATTCCCAGTTTCCCTCCTGCCCTTTCCCATACACTCTCCCATGCCTGCATTTATGGAAAACATTTCTTTCTCTCTTTTTCTTTCTCTCCTTCTGTCTGTCTTTCTTTTTCACCCTCTCTTACTCTTAGTCTTTTATTTTTACATTTTAGACACTGTGGTTTGCAATATTGTTAACTAAAGGGATAAAATGCATATCACTTTACCTATTTCAGTACTCTGTTCTTATCCAGAATGATCATTTCTAACTATCATTGTCATAGTGGTCCCTGCTGTGTACTAACTGCATTCCCCCACTTTTTGTGGCAAGCTTCCTACTATGGATAAGGCTTTAGGACATAATTTTTTTATTGGTGTTAATAGTAGGCCATACTCAACAGAACTCAAGCTCCTGCTTCAGTGCTCAGTAGCAATACCAGAGAGTGCTCAGGAAAATACATTCTTTGTTAGTGATTAAACTAGACTGGCTACAGGCAAATAAATTGCCTCAATGACTGTACTATTTCTATGGCCCACCATCTTTTATGATTATACACTTTAGAATTATGTTCTTAAAAGTCTCCTATTGCCTAAGTTAAGAGTTAAGCTTTCCAGTATTTATTTATGAGTGTGAATATGTCTTACTGAAGAGAGGCTTCCAGAAAGTTTACAAGTTGGAAGGCATCCCAGTATAATGGTTACCATACAAATAAACTCTGAAGACAATGCCAAGAGTCAGGAAGCCTGGATTTTATTATCTCTGCAACCTTCCGTCTCTTCATCTATATATAAAATGAGAAAATTTTATATATCAAGGAGCTCTCCATTCTAGAGTTACTTGCATTCCAGCTAGGAGTACATAATTTCCTTTACTTTATGGAACATTCTCTCCTCTCTCTCTTCTCCCATACTTCTTAAGTAAAACCACTTTACAAAAAAAAAGTAAGAAAAGTTAACAATTCATACCTCAAAAGGACCTGGATATTTATATGAAATAACATTTGTAAAATGCTTAATACTGTGTACAGTATATGTTCATAAATACTAGATAGCCAAGCACATTCATGAAAAAATTATGTAAAATAGCTTTATAAATGAAAAAACAAATGGCTTGTATAATATAGAGAATAGTGTAGACCATACATATAAATTTAGTCTGTATTTTCTCTTCAGTGACAGTGGTGGTAAGTTTTAATCAATGTTAAGTCCCAATAGCAAGGCTAGTAGAACACACACCTAATGTGTGAGACCCAGAGATTAATCCCATTACCACTCCAAACTCAGCACTTTAGCACTAAATGTGCTAAAGAAAAAAAAAAAAAAAAAGCAGCAGGAACTAGAGAGGTAATAAAGAAAGACACTTGTCTTGCATGTAGCTGACCTAGGTTCAATCCTGACACCACATATAATCCCCTCAATACTGGCAAAAATTACCTTTGTTTTGGGGGGGGGGGGTCACACGCGGCAGCGCTCAGGGGTTACTCCTGACTCTACACTCAGAAATTGCTCCTGGCAGGCTCGGTAGACCATCTGGGATGCCGTGATTCGAACCACCGTCCTTCTTCATGCGAGGCAAATGCCCTACCTCCATGCTATCTCTCTGGCCCCCCAAAATTACCATTGAGCACAAAGCTAGTAATAAGTCCTTATCACCTCTGGAGTATATATCAGAAGTGAAATTAAGTCAAAATAAAATTAATTATTTAACATATATGTATTAAATTCTAGTGAGTAATTTATGTGTACTACATAATACAGTATATAAAACATTGATTTTCAATAAGTTCACTGGGGACATAATACTATAATGTAATATTACTTCAATAAAAAATGAAGTTGGTTAAGTGTAAGAACAAAAATAATAAGCTTAATATCAAGGCAGAAAAATCAAAGAATTCTACAGAATATTTTTAGATTTGAACACACAGTTTTCTTGTGAACAAATGAAAACTAAAAAACTAAAAGGAGTTGAGACAAAATTATTTTTGTGTCTAAATGGTTTAAAAGGATTTTTTTGATAACTATAAAAAATGCTGGGCTTGGGCCAGAGTGGTGGTGCAAGTGGTAGGGCATTTGCCTTGCATGCACTAGTTTAGAATGGACCGTGGTTCCATCCCCTGGCATCCCATATAGTCTCCCAAGCCAGGAGTGATTTGTGAGCGCATAGCCAGGAGTAACCAGAGTGTCACTAATTTTGGCCCAGAAAGCAACAACAACAACAACAACAACAACAAAATGCTGGGCTCATGCCTATTAATTTTCAATTATTTACCTTTGACTCACTAAGTTCATCTGCAATAAGTGAAAAGAGCACCTACACAAATACTACATCACTAAGTTTTCTGGTCCATGAAGAGAAATACACTGCACTGAGAAAGAGAATATACTAATAAATATGAAGGTCAACTTGAAATCATGGCAGACAGTAATAGTCTAGAATTACATCCAGATCAGAATCCACCAGTAAGAAATGAAACTATATTAGGTTAGGAAAAGAGATTTGAGTGGCATTCAACAGACATAGTGACACTGTCTTTGTACTAGTTATCAGATCACTGATTGAACTACAAAATGTGGATTAATGAAATCAGTATACACTGGGTAAGAGTTAATAGACTACAAATCTAAAAATAAAGCAGCATTCAAAAAAATTAATGGGATGAAACTTAATAGATGATAAATGTTTCTATCAAAGTTTGAGAGAGCATTTATAATAGATTTTCACATATATTGGCTAACCCCACCAGAAGTGAATGAGGATTCAATACAGACTTTTTGATATGTGCCATTCTTACAGGCATGAAAGGATATTTCAATGTTGTTTTGATTTTCTTGTAGTGATGCAGCTCAGCAGTAAATTGCATGCTTTGAATTCAATCCATGGCACCACAGAAGCAAACAAAAGTAAAACTGCTCAAACAATAGAGATATATTTGGGTTTATTCCTCAAAACTTCATCTTCTGTATATCATCTGTATATATGGAAATGGTTGTGATTAAAGTAAAGAACCTAAATAGCTCCTTAAAAATTGCCTCAAAGTATAGGCATATAAGCTGGGAAAAGTGGTAAGGTATATTCTTCAAGTGCATATGGTCCTAAATTAGAAAATGGTACTAAAATATATATTTTATAAGCATTAATATGTAACATAGTATACATAAATTTTAGGATACAGAATCACATATTTTCATTTTCAACAAATGACACAATTATATATTAAAACAAACATTAATTTTCTATAACTTGATATAAATTATATCTGAATTAACTTTCATTTGAAGGAAGGTCACACAAAACTTTTAAACTCCTTTTCATGTTTCTTTTGCGGCCACATATGACAGTTCTCAGGACTTATTCCTCTCTGTGCTTAGGAATCATTCCTGACTGTGCTTAGGCAAGCATATGTAATGTGAGATTGAACCAGGGTCAGCGGCATGCCAGGTAAGTTCTTCAACCCACGTAATAATTATCCAGCCTTGACTGTGCAAGTCCTATCCCTGTGCTACATCTAGCCCCTGTTCTATTTTTTTTAATCTACACAAACATGCTCTAAGATCCTCATGGTTTGCACTAAAAGTCTTTGCATACCCACGTGATATTAAGTGAGAAATTAAGAAAAGTCACATCATATCAGATAGTACAGTGGCTAAAACATTTGCTTTACATGCGCACACATGGGTTGGATCCTTCTGTCTCATGGAACCATCAAGAGTGATCACTGAGCAGAGTCAGGAATAAACCCTGAGCACTGACTGGAGTATCCGAAAACAGCAACAACAAAAACAACCAACAATAGCAATAACAAAATAAAGGATTAATCAAGTTAGAAGACAGACTAGAATAAATACATTGGCAGATCTAAGACTATCTTTTAGCTATACAAATAAAGGTCTTCTTCTGCCACAGTATGCTTCCTTTCTAGTCCATATATATGCAAGCCAGAAAAAATATATGCAAGAGTTATATCATTGTTCTTTCTGAGGCAATATGTTTTGATTTTTATCAGTACTGCAGTATTCTGAGTTAGTACATAATCAGGTTTTACATGTGGTAATTTCAATAACAGTTAGGCCTAACAGTGAGGCCTAACTCAATAGTACATTATGGATGCTAAAAATGTAGTAATAAATAGGATCTTTTAAGTAGTAATAGTAAGAGGACAGTGACACTGTGTCTCTCTGCAGTCATGATGATCAGGAGAGGGTTTCTGAGGTTAGCTGGAGAATTTCAAATTCTACTGGATTAACTGAATTTATACATATTGGTAACTAGAACCATTGATAAGGTCTCAGGTATCACAGTAACAGAAAAGTTACATATGGTTCACAGGATAAGAACTGGTAAAGAAGACTTCTAATACTGATTCTTTTCAATGCTGTTTTGTCAAGTCATTATGCAACTTTAAAGAAAAATAACTATTGTATACTGTTAAAGAAATATACAATATACAAATATACAAATGCTATGAATGGTCTATTATTCTAAGTTTTAACCACACTATGTATTTGGGAAGGGAGACTGCTGTTGAGCCATATTCAATGGTGCTTAGGATCTATCCTTGACTATTCAAGAGTGACCCTGACAGTGCTTGGGGAAACAAATAGTGTAGGATCAAAATGGAAGTGGCTGTATGCATCCAAGGTAAATACATTTTATACTATACTGTCTCTTAGCCCCCTTTAGTGTGTTTAGTCTAACTTGGTTTTGTTTTTTGGGGGGCCTACCTAAAGATGGTTAGTGGCTTGCCATTCCCAGCTCAGCTCAAAGGTTGCTTCTAGAGGTACAGGGGATCTAATATGTTGGCTGATACTATCTCTCTGGTCCCTTTAAAAATTTTATAATGCATAAATTTTTTACATTTAGATCAGAGGTTGAGCTAGTAAAGTTCTAAAAGGACTCAGAAGGGTTTTGAGACTATTAAGTAAATAATGTGCTTCGAACCTTCTCTGAAACATTAAGAAGTAGTATACAAGCATTAGTTTTATTTTTATTACTGTGATTATGACCCTTTGAATGTCTGATGAAACTACATTGGCAAAGTATATCATATCTGGGAAAGACTTAATAAGGAAATAAGATTAAATATATTGTGCTAGTGTATTTCTCTACTGAATGAAACAAGTCATATTTTTGGAAGTACAGACAGCTGTATTCCGTATATCAAATTGAAAATGCCATGGCAACCACTGTTCCTAAGCAATTGTAGAATTCTGTGTATGGTCCACTTTCTATAAAAAAAAATAGTATGTAGAGAGTTGAGTGACTGATCAAGGGTTATATGATAATCTGAAGAAAAAACCCTGATATATTTAATAAAGTTTAGAATACATCCTCTACTAAAATAATATCAATGATTGCATAAAATAACTAATGATTCATTAAGGAAAACTAGGACCAACTATATAGACTTGCACATTTCAAAACATGTGGCAATTTATCCTATCTGCTTCAAACCCAGAATAAAAATTAAAAGATAAAACTGGGTAAAAGATGAAACATTTTTTAAAAACCAATTAAATTGGTTGCTAAAAAAATGACATTCTAGGTATTAGATTTCACTTGCATAATACTAGATGGCAAAGTATTTCAATTTCTCAATACGTGAGTGCTTGTCAGCAGCAGATGCAAAATGAAACCAAATGAAATACCCAATCAAGTTCATTCCTTACTCTCCTACTAGCCAAAAGTCAATATCCTAAAGAAAGTGAAATATCATCCTCGTAGCCTAAGAAAACTGCTTGCTCTTATATGCACATATAATTCCAATCATAAAAATCACATCAAATAAGCAAGAATGACCTATCTTGTTATCACATTTACAGAAGTTTTGGAAATTCTATGGGTGAAGATTTCCCAATTGTCTTTAACTTTTCTATCTCTTAAAGGTTTGTTAATACTAAGATATCATTTGGCCACTGACTTTATGAAATGTGTTTTGCCCTAATAAATGATCCACAGATATAGTACTAGATATAAAGCACTAGATATTGGATTTCTCAGTTTAAATTCAGGACTTCTAAGTCACCTTAGACATTTATTCAAATCTTAGTCAACTTAAGTCAATGTCATTTGATTCCTGGCTTCTTTTGCCCTTTAGTCACGTATGAAAAAACAACAACAACAACATTTTTTTTTAATGGGAGGTTGGGATTTAGTATATGTGGTGGCCACACCCAGCTATGTTCAGGGGCTATTTCTGGCTCTTTGTTCAGGTCTGAACCCACTGGTACTCATATGTGGCACCATAGATTCAAACTAAGAATGACCTGTACCAGGTCCAATTGGACCATCTTTTTGTAGATAACCAATATTTTTAACCTTATTATGAATAATTACATACTTTGTACAGTCTAGTATAGTATGGTTCTTATAATAATAACACAATACCATTATTACTTATGTTATAAAATGGACATTTTAAATCATTAAGGAAATCATATTCACAGAATGTCTAAAAGGCAACAAGGAGGAAAGCTCAGAGGGCTAAGAACGTATTTTTGTTTGAGAAGGACCTAGATTCAATAGCAGGTACATCATAGTTCCCCACAATCTCGGATAACAAGCAAGAAGCAGCCACCTGAGCAAAGCTGGGTGTGATACCAAAAAAAAGCACCAAAGAAAATTCTAAAAATTTTCTAATTCCAAAGCTTTCTTTTCAAAAAAACTTTTTCCATAGAATGTAGTATGTTTACATTTACATGGAAAATAACACAAAGCTTGAATGTGAAAGGTACAAATAAATTTAGGGACACACAAAAACTATAATATTATAACAATGACAGTAAACTGTATTCTTTAAAATATAATCTTTTATTAGTTGAAATTTCAATGTAGAAATGTTCTCCTCAGTGATAATTTCTTTTACTAACTTGGATCTTCATTGAATCCTCTTTGGAAACTGCAAAATTGGCTGCAAAAATAAGCTCAAAAATCAACAGCCTTTATGTGAATATTTTTAGTTAAATTATAATTTCATTTCCCAATCACCTTAATTTGTGAATATTGAGAAATGCCTTTGAACAATGAAGTAAATTATCAGGCATAGGTAGCCAAAAGTTACAAAAATAGATGTGTTCACAAAAATTCTTTTAAAGTATAGGTACAATTATTTATTAGTAGCCTGTTTAACATGTTTCAATAAAAATCTAAAAGAAAAAAAAAACCACTAAAATTAAGCTCAAAATGAATAAAATTATTTTAATTATTAATGTGTTTGTCATGTTTTATTGTTATTTATCTTCTTAATTTTAATTTTCTGTCACTTCACCCAGAATAAATGATATTTTCTATTTCTAGAATAATGCAACTATTTCCTATATTTTCTCTATGTTTTATGAAAGGAAGCTTTGGTTAAAAAAAAAGAAAACCATGGAAAAAAAGCATACTGTTGTAGTTCTGTTGAAGAGTGCACCCTTGTGGCCTATTTGTAGTGTAAAGAATAAAAACTAATATGTGTGCATAAAAATTCTTGGAACTGAAAATAATTTTGTTGATTTTGTTTCCCTCCAGTTCTTTTCCCAGCTCTCTAACAATAAAGAATGATGCCTTTAATATTTTTAGATTCACAACAAACTTTTTATTGAGGTACAACACATTTATACGGTTGTATTTTTCAGGAGTAGTTTTCACATCTCTTCAAAATTTCAGTCACATCACATCTGCCACCAAAGTATACAATTTCTTCATTACAATCTATTGGACGCCATTCATCCTTTGTATGTACCGAACTTACATCTCACTTTGGAAACTTAATATAAAATATCTAAATGATGACTGCCTTGTATTTTTTTTTGTTTGTTTGTTTTTGGGCCACACCCGGCGGTACTCAGGGGTTACTCCTGGCTGTCTGTTCAGAAATAGCTCCTGGCAGGCACGGGGGACCATATGGGGCACCGGGATTTGAACCAACCACCTTTGGTCCTGGATCGGCTGCTTGCAAGGCAAACGGCGCTGTGCTATCTCTCCGGGCCCGATTGCCTTAGATTTTAATTCAAAACAAGCAAATAAGTCAAATTCACTGATAAATTTATAAGCTTTGCAAATTTCCTACTCATCTTCATTTAACTATATACAGACTTTTCACTCAGTTCAAATTTTATTTGTTTTGTCTTGGGCCATACCCAGTGATGCTCAGGGGTTACTCCTAGCTATGCACTCAGAAATTGCTCCTGGCTCAGGGGGACCACATGGGATGGCACAGATTGAACCCAGGTCCATCCTGGGTCAGCTGCTTGCAAGGCAAACAACCTACCACTGTGCTCTGGCCCCAAGTCAGTTTCAATTTTATTGAATTTCAATATTATTTTATTTAATCATTATGTAGTATTCATACTGTTAGTGCTTAAGCTTTTAATACCACGTTGTGAAAATTCTGCCTTTTCTGTACAACTTAAGAATAAAGAAACTACAAAACTGTCTACAAAACTATGGTTACTATGCAGTAAGGATGGGAAAGAAGAGTCAGAGTAGGAGTGGCACAAGGATAGTGGTGAAGGGTCTTGAGCACTGTGGAGGTGATGAGGTAGAGCAACTCTACATCAAAACCATAAATGGTAGCACTATTCTAATCATGTTAGCTCTACTACAATTAAAATAGATTTTCTTTTTTATATTTTTATTTTTAATTATGTGAACAATGATGCAAAGAAAGAGGACAAGGTAAAGTTACAGTGGAAGGACAATCACCCAAAAACAGAGTTCTTAAAATAATTTTGCACAAAAATACCTGGGCCAAGTACTACAAAAGTAAATGTAAACACTGCTTTGGTAAAACAGATACTCCTGCAATACATACTTATAGAAATTCTTAAAAACTTTTTGGGTGACTGACATTCTTATTGCAAATACTATTACTCTTTGTATGTAAGCTATAATAAATGTTTACTCATTACTTCAAACACCTACTACGCTATGAAATTTTGACAGGGAATAAAATTCCTTTACTCTGTTGTGAAAATAAATAAAACTTGTAAACTTTAATCTATAATCCTACTGTTGATTTCACAGGATTGGTTGTTTATCCTATATCATGCTATATTCATAAGATGAAACATTGTTCAGGATTTAAAAGGGGGATTCCTTTATGAAATTATAGGGATATTAAAACATTATTTTATAACCAAAAAAGATATAATTATTCCATGCAGTACATGTCTGTACTGCAAACTATAGGAACGTAACATATATTCTCATTTAACTTGAATGTTCAGGATTTCCACCAAGCAATAATGAGCTAAATGTACTAGACAGAGTTAGAAGTATACATAAAAGAATGAGGGATCAAAGTTTAAAAGTAAAATTTCACTTAAGCACGGTAAAGCTAACTCACAACAAAATAAAAAGATCAAAAGGGAGAAAATACCTTCTTATATGCCTCCCTGGTCCCATGTATAGCTTCATTCTACTAAAATAAAAAAACACCACTGGATGATTCCATTTTAAAATAAGCAGAGAGGTCCTGAGAGAAACTGTAAGAGTTACGGTGTTTGCTTGCATGAAGTTGTCCCCAGTTCAATTCCCAAAACCTAATAGAGCCCCTAGTGTGGCTGGAAAAGAATGGAGTTGCAAATGAACTTTGCTGGGCATGGCTTAATACCCTCCTCTCTTCCAACTGAGAAGAAGAGAAAGTTAACAGATTATTTTTTCTCCTAAGACACACAGATAGTCAGCAGTACATGAAAAGGTACTCCATATCACCAATTACTAGGGAAAAAATGCAAATCAAAATCACAGTGAAATATTATTTCACTCCTATCAAAAGGCTATTATTAAAAAGTCAAGAAAGTGCTTGAAAAGGATGTGGACCTTTTCATAACAAGACATTTTGTGCTTTGTTGTTGTTTTTGTGACTTGTTACTATCACTAAGGAAAACAGTTGGTGGCTTCTCAGATAATTACGAATAGATATACCATATAATCCAGCAGTTTTACATCCAGGTATATAGCCAAAAGAAATAAGAAAAGAATATTAAAGAAATGTCTGCCACTTTTAATGCCATAATTCATACTAGTTAAGATAATTAAAAAAACAAGTATTTACTAATAGATTAAATGGCAAAGAGGATATACACATACATATGTGTTTAATGAATATATACACAATAAATTTTATTTAATCATAAAAACATTTCATTTTTGGGAATAGGGATATTTTGGGGCCACAAACAGCAGTGCTCAGGAATTACTCTTGTTGGGGCTCAAGGGGCCATATGGAATGCTGTGGATTGAACCTCGGTTGGGCATGAGCAAAGCAAATGCCCTACTTACTATAATGCACTCTGATCTACACCCTGGCATTTGGACAACACAAGTGTGCCTTGAGGGCATTATTTGATGTGAATTAAGACAGAGAAAGATAAACACTGAAAATATCACATATGAAACTGAAAAATGCTGAACTCACTGAGAGTAGAAAGGTAGGTTGCTATGGACTAGAAGGTTACATGGAAAAGTTGGTAAAAAGGTAAAAACTTTCAGTGATAAAATGATAAAATTAAGGTCTTTTGGCTGGAGAAACAGATAAGCAGGTTTCACATGTATTATATTTACTGTAAACACCATCAGGAGGAACTCCTAAGCATAAAGTTGAGAGTAGCACCCATGAACCACAAGGTATAACTCAAAAAAGGAAGACCCCCAAAAGAATTAAGCTAAAGATCGAATGCAATGTGATACAGTTGAAAATACAGTAAAACAAGTGAAATATGCTGAAAATAAAACTTAAACATTCTTTCTACCCTCACCCCCAAAAAACAAAAAGAGGATAAGAGGGGAAATTAAGGAGGAGATAACTACAATTTCCTCTATGGTGAGCATTATTTCATAATGTATACCAATTAAATCACCATGATGTAAATACTGAATAGCTTATGTGATGTCTATTGCATCACAATATGCTAAAAATAAAATAAATGCAGAATATCTCTTTCCCTAATATTGTGATAAAAATGTAGAAGATGTTGGATGTCCAACTTTTTTGGGGGGGGGGTTACATCCAGCAGCGCTCAGAAATCGCTCCTGGCAGGCTTGGGGGACCTTATGGGATGCCGGGATTCGAACCACAGTCCTTCTGCATGCAAAGCAAGCACCTTACCTCCATGCTATCTCTCTGGCCCCAAGGATGTCCAGTTTCTTAAAAGGGAAGTGACAATTACAAAACATGCATGTGGCAGCTTGCCACATTCTAAATATGTTTTTTGAAGATATTTAATTCTAAACTGTGGATATTCCTGACTTGGCACCTAGGGGTTGCCCCTTGCAGTGCTCAGGAGATCATGTGGCACTGGAGATAAGACATGGCTCTTCAAAATGCAAAGCATGTACTACAGCCTATTGAGCACATTTTCTGAGTCAGTGAGTAGATAAATGAACTACTGTTTTCTCCTCTTTGCCTTGTGTTTCTCTATGCCTAACACTGGCAGAGGGATAGCAAAATGTTACGAAAGGTGATAAAGAACTGATCATGATTTGGATGAAAGAGGAAAAAATAACAACCAAAGATATCCTTAGACTTTTTAGTCCAGCATTTAAAAAAGAGTCTAAGTCAAATTGATGCCTGGTAGTAACCCATCAAAATATTTTGAGCTCTAATTGTAACTGGGAAATATTGGATTAGCATAATTGATATATTCATTTCCTAGGGTTTTCACTACAAATTACTTTAATGAGGTGACCTAGCATAACACAGATTTATCCTACATAGTTCAATATCCAGAAATCTGAAATTAAGATATTGTAAAAGCAACAGCTACTGAAAAAAGCAGTAGAAGATTCTTCCTTGTTTTTTCCAACTTCATATGGCTCCTGCCATTCTTTGTCCTATGACAAATATTTGCTGTCATCAGATGGACTCTTTACTTTTGTGTGTCTCCTCAGAAAATACCAGTCATTAAATTGAGAATAGTTTCATTTCTAGACCTTAATAATATCTTCAAAATCTTCATTTCTAAGTAAGAATTTATTCACAAGTAGTGTGGGTTAGGCTTGTAGACTAAATTATGCTAGGCAGGTTGGCAAACTCACACCTCTATTCAAAGTCAGCAAGTGAACTGGGAGCAATCCTGAAGCACAACACTAGGAATAATCTCAAAGTACAGAACTGGGTGTGGTCCTAGACAATATAAAACAACAACAACAGAAAAAAAGTAAATCATATCACTAGATTAATAATTCAATAAAAAGTGTAAGTTTCCTCTCATAGAACATAGTAAATATAAGTTAAGAACGTGGATTTATTTAGAAAATAGGTAAAGGAAGGAATAGAAAGAAATAGAAGAGAATTGAGCTATAATATAAAGAAAAACCAAGCTAAGACAAGGGGAGATCTATCATATCAAATATGGCCCCAAAGCTAGGAAAATAAATGCAGATACTTAAGAAGGTATGAATTTCCAAAGCATTCACACATGCCCTTTCACGTGTACACATATAAACTCATAGGGCCATGGCCTGATTATAAGTTTTGCAATTAAGAAATTTTAAAATGGTTCTTTAGCTTCTCCAGGGAAAAACAAATAATTCTGAATCCTACTGAGGAATACATCAAAGAACTAAACAGATGTCCAGATCAAAGAAAAAATAATTAGAAAATTGTATAAAGATGTCAAGTTTGCCAAAGGCAACATATGAGGAAAAAATTACTTAACACGGGGGCATCAACTGGTCATAGAGCAGAGAATGAGAAATCAAAAGAAATAGCTTTGCTGAGGTCACTGCCAGCAAGGCCTAGTATATCAAGGCAAAGACAATTAGAAAGACAATAGAGGCCTCCTCAGGATCCACATTCACAAAGGACATTTACTGGAAAAAATTGGATAAGAACAGTTGGAACAAAGATTTATAAGCAGTGACTAAGATTTATTTCTATATAAAGAAAAATCAGACATTTACTAAAGAGCATGATAATTTATGCTCTTACAAGATAGTTTTGTGATAATTAAGATTACAAAACAATCCTGAGAATGATACTCATTTTAACAATTTACTAAGAAGAAAAGTAAAGGATTTCTAGCCAAAAAGGAACTCTTAGGGGACCCTGACTTGGCTCCTGCTACTCTCCCTCAGTTTCAAAGTCTGTTCCTTGTTCATGCCCAGGCAGACCACAGACTTCACATTCTTCCCACATCTTTGAACAAGATTTTTCTGACTAAATGATGAGCTCCTATACATATCTTAAGGCTGAACCATAGATTCTCCTTTCTTGTGACAATTTTCCTAATACACAGAAGTTATCCTTAAATTGTCAGTTAGTATATCTATCATTAGCAAATATAACCCTTACTGACTTTTAAGATATCTTATATCACAGATGCTAGATAAGCAAATCAATTTTGGGAGGGAGAGACAAAGGGGGAGAGAAGAGGTAGTGTCAGGGATTGAACCCTGATCTCACACAAGCAAGGCAGGCATTTTATCACTGATACACATCTTGGCCTCTAAAACCAGAGAATCTTTTTAGCACAGGGGCTTAGGGACTACTCCCAGTGTTCTTTGGTCATTGTTGTTGTTATTGTTGTTTTGGGATGTTATTAGTCTTTTTTTTTTTTTTTCATTGTTTGGGCCATACCTGGCAGTGCTCAGAGTGTACTCCTGACTTGGCATTTAGGGATCAGTTCTGATGGGCTTAGGGAACCATTTGGAGTATTAGGGATCAAATCCAGGGTGCAAAGCAAGCACCCTACCTGATGTACCTTCTCTATAGTTCCTATTCCCAGTGATTTTTGGCCAGTCAGGCCAGTGGCTTAATGCTGGAACTAAAGATGCAATGTTTCTCAGGTCTTGCAGTGTTGGGACCACCAGAGCAATCCCAGTGGTGTTTGGGGTTCACTAAGTCTACACTCACTGATGCCTAGGAGGTCATGTGCCAAGGACCAAATCAAGGACAGCCACCAGCAAAATGGCTTCACCCCTATAATATCTACATCTATAGATAACCTCTACACTATCTTAACTCCAATAGTACCTATTGGCCTCAAATACAAGAGATTGTGTTTGCAAAGTGGGTGTGGGGGAAAGCAGGGGCTTGTGCCACACCTAGTAATGGTCTGAAACTCATCCTGGCTCTGGTTCTGTAGTGATTCCTGAGGGTTCTCAAAAAATAATATGTAGTGTCACGGATTCAAACCAAGGTTAGCAACATGCAAAGCATGTAAGCCTTGTGCTTAGAGGTTTTTTTACTATCTATCACACTTTAAAACAAGACAATCTTGGGCCCGGAGAGATAGCACAGCAGCGTTTGCCTTGCAAGCAGCTGATCCAGGACCAAAGGTGGTTGGTTCGAATCCCGGTGTCCCATATGGTCTCCCGTGCCTGCCAGGAGCTATTTCTGAGCAGACAGCCAGGAGTAACTCCTGAGCACCGCCAGGTGTGGCCCAAAGCAAAACAAAACAAACAAACAAACAAACAAAAAATAAAACACAAGACAATCTTTACAGAAGTAAGATGATTTATGATTTAACAGGTAACTTTCAAGTAAGTATTAAATTTAAGCTGGGGAAAAGATTCACTTAGAAAATGGTTTGAATATAAATATGTAAACATAACTGCAATTATATATAAGAAAACGATTCTTAAGTATAAAGTATGACAAAAGGATCTTACCCTAATAACCCCCCTCCTCTCACATATGTACATAAATTAAAGAAACCTAAAATTAGGCCATGTGTTAAGACCATGAATTCACAAATATTGTGTTGCCAAAAATAAAAAAATGTTTATATATATATTTGGTTTTTGGGTCATACCCAGCAGTGCTCAGGGGTTACTCCTGGCTCTATGCTCAGAAATCCCTCCTGGCAGGCCTAGGGGACCATATGGGATGCTGGAATTAGAACCACCAACCTTCTGCATGCAAGGCAAACGCTTTACTCCATGCTTTTTCTCCGGCCCTGAATATTTTTATTCATAAAAATAAGAAAGAGGGCCCGGAGAGATAGCAGAGCAGCGTTTCCCTTGCAAGCACCTGATCCAAGACCAAAGGTGGTTGGTTCAAATCCCGGTGTCCCATATGGTCCCCCGTGCCTGCCAGGAGCTATTTCTGAGCAGACAGCCAGGAGTAACCCCTGAGCACTGCTGGGTGTGACCCAAAAACAAAAACAAACAAACAAAAAAAAAAGAAAGAATTGGGGCTGGAGAGATAGCATGGAGGTAAGGCATTTGCTTTCCATGCAGAAGGTCAGTGGTTCAAATCCCAGCATCCCATATGGTCCCCTGAGCCTGCAGGAGTGATTTCTGAGATTAGAACCAAGAGTAACCCCTGAGTGTGGCTGGGTATAATCCAAAAACTAAAAAAAAAATAAATAAATAAATAAAATAAATAAGTAAATAAGAATCTTTGGTTGGGTCTCATTAAGCCAACACCTTAAGGCTTATGGATAATTTTAAATGCTACTTAAAACTGACATATTTGGAACCAGACAGATAGGATAGGGGTTAAGAAGATTGCCTTGCACATATTCAACCTTAGTCTGAGTCCTAAAATTACATGTAATCCCACAAGTACCACCAGGAGTGATTCTTAAGTACAGAGCCCAGAGTAAAACCTGAAGACTTTCTGATTTGATATGGATCCAGTCCAGTCTGCACTTCCCCACTAGAAAAATTACTGACACTCATGTTTTTACTGCACTGTAAATCTGCCCAACTATACAAAATGTCTTTCTACCATCAATCTTATTAGCAATTAGTTACTCATATTATAATGAACAGTTAATTATTACCAACTTTATTAATACTCTACATGGAAAATACCAGAGAAGTAAGATGAAAAACAGATGGTACCCTAAAACATAAAAACAAAATTCTCCTTCTAAAAGCATAAAACAAAACAAATCCACATACCTTATTTGTTTCGTCCACACTCATGGATTTTATTACATAAGAATCTGGTCTCTCTTGGATGTGGGCAAGGTCTTGGGGGGCGCTCTGTGACCCTGACATTGGAGGCAATGGAGCCCGTCTCTTCTTGGGTGCATCTGATGGCAGAGTATTTGAAACATATGGTTTTGAGATGGTATTTGACCTATTAAACGTTGGTCGATGTTTACTGACTAGAGGGGTTGCAGGAGCACTTGCAGTCTAAAATGAATAGAAAGATAAAATGTTTAAGTAAAAAAAAACAACAAAAACAATAAGACTCAATCTTATAAGAAGCTATATAAGAATTACTTACTTGCTCTCGCTTTTTCTTACTGCGTTGAAAAAAGCTGAAGAAACCTTTATTTTCTTTCTCCTTCATAATGTCTAGATTTTGTGGTAGTTGGCAGGACTCTAAAAGAGAAGAAAATGCCTTCATTTTTACACAGATGGCTGTATGTTCTTTCCCAATATTTCCTTCTATTGTTTTCCATTAAAATCATTTAATGATAAAAGCACTGACTCTAGTCTACTTTGAGTAAAGCATTCTTCTAGGCACACCATGCCTTATTTAATAGTCAAAGCAATGAGAAAACAAAAGAAAAATTTCAGCTTCGGCATAAAAAAATTAAGCTTACAGAAATTAAGATCTATACTCAGGGCCAATAATCAGGAAATAGCAGAACTAGCTAGGATACAAATTCAATTTTTGTTGTCTCAGAGTCTATGTTCCCTACACAATTACCAAGATTTCAAAAACTAAACAGGATACTTTGAATTAAAAAATATATGTAGTTATTTACACAGTGTTACTTTAATTTATATTATACTTCTCAGAGTTTAACTATCATAATAAAATATTTGTTCTCTAATAAATGACTCATTACAATTACTTAGTATGTTGCTGTTTCACTTGTTTTTTTTAATCTACTGGCTTTCAGAGAGGAGACAAATTTTCACACACACACATACATGCATACATACATGCACACTCTGCCTCTGCCAAGGGCATTTGACACTGTGCAGGAACTGTTGGATAAGCAGAAATGCACAGAGATGCACAAATGGCATCTGCTAGATAGACACTGATGCAGCCAAGATGAGGCAAAACATAAGATGACCCCCAATTATAAAGAATTACGCAGCCCAAGTATCACTGGTGCCAACACTGAAAAAGCACATGTTAGACTGCAAGGAGAAATGTCAAAACTCAAGGCTGCATGAGTATTGTTCCATTTTCTAAAGACTACCCACTACTGTCAATCAAAAACGAGATCCAAAAATAACAAATCTTGTAGTGTGAGCCAGTTTTGCCTGAATTATCTCTAAATACCATTCCCCACTAAAAAGAACTGTGACTGCTTAAGAACGGTTACTTTTTGACATTATCAAGAGATGTACATGATAAAGTTTAACTATCTCCTCATACCATCAACAATTACTTTACTATTTTAAAAGAACTCCAGGGGTTGTAGAGATAGCTCTGTAAGCTAAACTCATGCTTTGCATGCAAGAGGCCTGGGTTCAACCCCAGCACCACATGCTCTCTGAGCCCCACTGGAAGTGACCCTAAAGTACCAGGTTGGCAGTAGCCTCAAATTACCACCACGTGTGATCCTAAAAAAAAAAAAAAAAAAAAAAAAAAAGAAAAGAAAATGGGGTTGAGGTGGGGGAAACACAAGATCCTGGGTCCAGGAATGTGGTGGTTTGATGATAGTGTGCCTACCTTTCATGAGTGAGGCCACAAGTTCAGTCACTAGCACTGTCCCAGATACTGTAATTTACCACTACCAATGTAATCCCCAGAACCATAAGTGCAAATCCCTTAACAGACAACTACTTGTATAAGCACTACAACCTAGTGTATGCAATCCCCAAAGCAACATAGCTGTCACATACCTGCTGAGTAAATCTCTGACACACTATAACCAAGTGTATACACTGCAACCAAGTATATAACAACTTGACATTGCAGCAACAAAAACAATCCCAAAGGGAAAGAATGTAATGGGTGCATTCATACATACAGTGACTCAGGACTGAATATGATAATCTAAACTGGCAAAAGTCAAGAAAAACCTAGACATCATAAGAATATTAAAAAACTGAAACAATATATACTTAAGTCCTTGCATTCATAATGAGATCACCCATCTCCCAATAAACAACTTACAATCACTTTTACATTTGTATAGTGCTTAGGAATCAGTCTATTATTTTAAAAGTTGACAAAGGAAGGAATCACATTTTCCTTGCATTTTATGACTAAATTCTACTTACATTAATAGATGACAAGCAAACTTAGTTTTTCAGAAACAACTAATAATTTAGGGATGTTTGCAATAGTTTGTTACCATTATTAATCTCTTAATTAGCTAAGATGTAGAAAACTATGGTAGATTGTTAAAATTAACATGGTATAGTACTCTGCTAATATAAATATAAATGTATAATGCATTTTTGAAATATTCTTGACAAAACTATATACCCAAATCTAATTAGTCTATATTCAATGATAAATTTACAGGAAATAGAGGGCATAGAAATATATTAAGTGTCATCACACAATGCCATTTAATTATGAACAAAAGTATGGATGTGGAAAACACTAAAAGATAAATGACATGATTTTTACAACAAAGACATTGAACATGTTATGGAGTAAAGGACTGAGGATGGTAAACTCTAAAAAATATATCTAGGCTGAGAGTGTAGCTCCGTAGCAAAATGCCTGCCTTGAATGTGAAGCCCTGTGTTTGATCCCCATTATCCTCTGCCACATGTAGCCCAATGGATCTAAGAAACATGTTTTTTGAAGTAAATCACAATGTAAAGTCATTAGCTAAAAACAATACTAACAAAACCATTTGTAATAAAAATATCAATAAAGATTTATTTACGCAAAAGGAGAAAATTTATAGTTTAAACATAATTAAATATTATGTAGTTTTCACTTAGGGATTATGGCAAACTTCTTACATAAAAGAAATGTTTAAAAATTGAATACATTAACCAAGAGGCCTGCAGAAGAGCACTGCCACTCGACTTCACTTCGGGAAATGCACTCTTTCTTTTCTTTTTGTTTTTTTTGGGGGGCCTCACCCGTTTGATGCTCAGGGGTTACTCCTGGCTAAGCGCTCAGAAATTGCACCTGGCTTGTGGGGACCATACGGGAGGCTGGGGGATCGAACCTCTAGTGCCACCTTGCCGGCCCCCATGCACTCTTTCTAACCAATGAACCCCACCACAACACGCAGAAAAAAAAATAACACTACAAGCGTGACAATGGGGAAACCGCAGGCAAACACCATGTACAGAGAATGAAGATGATAGCCTGATGAGCCAAAAACTTCCAAACATCTGATTCATCTCTCAGATAAGGAGTTTAGAACAAAAATAAAGAGGATGTTCATAGAACTCAAAGAAAGCAAAGATCGATCTGATCAGACAACAATGACAGAAATCAGAAACCTCCAAACTGAAATAACAGATCTGGAAAACACAGTAGCTCAACTGAAAAAGAGTGGATGGCCTCTCTAGCAGGGTAACAGCAGCTGAGGACAGAATCAGCATGCTGGAAGATGAGATTCAGAAAAATGAAACAGAGCAGAAGAAACTGAAAAAGACCCTTAAAACAAATGATCAAACAATGAAAAAAGTACTCAAGGAATATGAACAGATGAAAATAGAAGTCTTTGATAAACTCAACAGAAACAACATAAGAATCACTTGAGTCCTGGAGGCCAAGGTAGGAGATCCCCAGGAAGAATCAACCCTCAAAGACATCATCACAGAGATACTCCCAGAGTTAAAGAATGCATGCAATCAAATCCTGCATGTCCGAAGAGTACCAGCTAAAGGAGACATGAAGAAAAACACCCCAAGACACATCCTAGTTACCATAACAACTCCCACAGATAGAGATAGAATACTGAAAGCAGCAAGATCAAAAAGGGAAATTACATTCAAAGGAACATCCTTGACTTACAGCAGACATGTCACAAGAAACCCTCAAGGTCAGAAGACAGTGGTGGGATATTGTGACAAGACTGAATGAAATGGATGCCTCACTGAGAATACAGCACCCAGCCCAACTCATGTTCAGGTTTGAAGGAAGGATACATAGCTTCACGGATAAGCAACAGCTCAGAAACTTCATAGATGCAAAACCAGCCTTCAAGGAAAAACTGAATGGTCTACTTTAAGACAAGACAGACCAAAAGACACACCAAACTTATACGCAAAGATGACATTAAATCCTATGACAATCATCTCCCTCAATGTCAATGGACGAAATGCACCAATTAAAAGACACAGAGTGGCAAAATGGGTCAAAAATAATCCAACCTTCTGCTGCCTACAAGAAACACACCTGAATAGTCAGAACAAACATATACTCAAAATCAAAGGCTGGAAGAAAATCATCCAAGCAAGCAACACCCTTAAAAAAAACTGGGGTAGCCATATTAATGTCTGATGACACCAACTTTATACTCAGAAATGTTGTAAGGGACAAAGATGGACACTTTGTACTAATTAAGGGATATGTGCAACAGGAAGAAATCAGACTACTAAACATATATGAACCGAATGAGAGACTAGCAAATTATCTGATACAATTATTGACAAATCTGAAAGAAGACATCAATAATAACACAATAATTGTGGGAGAACTCAACATAGCCCCGTCAACACTTGATAGGTCAACCAGACTGAAACCCAACAAAAATATACTAGCCCTGAAAAGAGAAATGGAAGAAAGAGGACTAGTAGATATGTATAGGAAACTCCACCCCCCAAAACCTGGATACACATTCTTCTCCAATGTACATGGGTTATTCTCCAGGATAGACCACATGCTGGCATATAAAACATACCTCCATAAAATCAAGAGGATATAAATTTTGCAGGCTACCTTTGGTGATTATAAGACTCTGAAATGTGATGTGAACTAAAAGGGACACAGAAAAAAACCTTTAACAATTGGAAATTAAACAGCCTGCTATTGTGGGTCCAAGATGAAATCAAAGAGGAAATCAAAACTTTCCTGGAAACAAATGATAATGATGACACAAACTACCAGCATCTATGGGACACAGCAAAAGTGGTCATGAGAGGAAAATTTATAGCTTTGCAAGCACACATCAGGAAGGAAAAAGGGGCATATCTGAATAACTTAATGACCCAGCTCATAAAATTAGAAAATGACCAACAAAAGAAACAAAAAATAGGGAAACGAAAGGAAATATCAAAGCTGAAAGCAGAAATCAATGAAGTGGAAAACTCCCCCCCAAAAATCCAAAAGATCAATGAAAGGAGAAGTTGGTTTTTTGAAAAACAACAACAACAACAAAAACAAAAAAACCCCAAAAAAACCAAGATTGATAGGCCATTGGCAAAACTCACAAAGAAAGAGAGAAACCTGATAACCCATATTAGAAATGAAAAGGGGGAAATCACGATAGGTATTGCAGAGATCCAAAGGGTAATCAGAGACTAGTTTGAGAAACTTTATACTACTAAACATGAGAACCTAGAAGAAATGGATAAATTCTTGGACACTTATAACCTTTCATGG
Organism: Suncus etruscus; assembly: GCF_024139225.1. Taxonomy (NCBI): domain Eukaryota; kingdom Metazoa; phylum Chordata; class Mammalia; order Eulipotyphla; family Soricidae; genus Suncus; species Suncus etruscus. The sequence continues at coordinate 82,242,681 of NC_064852.1, forward strand.
TTAGGTAAGGAGGATGTAGCATATCTAAACACCCCCATCACTATTGAGGAAATTGAAACTGTAATCAAATGTCTGCCTAAAAGGAAAAGCCCAGGCCCAGATAAATTTACTAATGAATTCTTTCAAACATTTCAAGAGGAACTACTACCAATCCTAGTCAGGCTCTTTCATGAAATTGAAAAAACGGGAACACTTCCAAACAGCTTTTATGAAGCCAACATCACCTTGATACCAAAACCAGACAGAGATGCTGCCAAAAAAAAAATTACAGACCAATATTTCTGATGAACGCAGATGCAAAGATCTTTAACAAAATCCTGGCAAATAGGATCCAATGCATCATGAAGATCTTTCACTATGATCAAGTAGGTCTCATCCCAGGAATACAAGGATGGTTTAACATCCATAAATGTATCAACATAATACAAAACATCAACAACAAGAAAAATAAAAATCACATGATCATATCAATAGATGCAGAGAAAGCATTTGATAAGGTCCAATACCCATTCTTGATAAAAAAAAAAAAAAAAGAAACTCTCAGCAAATGGGAATGAAAGGAACCTTTCTCAATCTAGCTGAAGTCATCTACCACAAGTCAATGGCAAATATTATCCTCAATAGAGAAAAATTAAAAGCCTTTCCTCTAAATTCTGGTACAAGACAAGGCTGTCCGCTCTCACCACTCCTCTTCAACATAGTACTGGAAGTTCTTGCTATAGCAATCAGGCAAGAAAAAGATATCAAGGGAACCCAGATAGAAAAGGAAGAAGTCAAGTTCTCACTGTTTGCAGATGACATGATACTCTACTTAGAAAACCCTAAGGACTCTACCAAAAAGCTTCTAGAAACAATAGATTCATATAGCAAGGTGCAGGCTACAAAATTAACACACAGAAATCAATGGCCTTTTTATACACCAATAATGATAGGGAATAGATGGACTTTAACAAGGCAATCCCATTCACATTAGTGCCACACAAACTCAAAGATCTTGAAGTCAACTTGACCAAAGACGTGAAGGACCTATACAAAGAAAACTATAAAACTCTGCTCCTAGAAATGAGAGGACACAGAAAATGGAAACACATACCCTGCTCATGGATTGGCAGGATTAACATCATTAAAATGGCAATACTTTCCAAAGCATTATACAGATTTAATGCAATCCCTCTAAAGATACCCATAACATTCTTCAAAGAAGTGGATCAGGCACTTTTGAAATTAGTTTGGAACAATAAACACCCTCAAATAGCTAAAGCACTCCTAGGGAAAAGGTATATGGGAGGCATTACTTTCCCTAACTTTAAACTTTACTACAAAGTAATAGTTATCAAAACAGCATGGTATTGGAATAAAGACAGACCCACAGATCAGTGGCATAGTCTTGAGTACTTGGAGAATGTTCCCCCGACATACAAGCACCTAATTTTTGACAAAGGAGCAAGAAATCCTAAGTGGAGCAGGGAAAACTTCTGCAACAAGTGGTTTTGGCAGAACTGGTTAGCCACTTGCAAAAAAGCAAACATAGACCCCCAGTTAACATCATGTACGAAGGTAAAATCCAAATGAATTAAAGACTTTGATATCAGACCTGATACCATGCAGGGGTCCTCAAACTTTTTAAACAGGGGGCCAGTTCACACTCCCTCAGACCATTGGGGGGTCTGACTATAGTAAAAACAAAACTTATGAACAAATTCTTATGCACACTGCATATATCTTATTTTGCAATGAAGAAACAAAACAGATACAAATACAATATGTGGCCCACGGGCCATAGTTTGAGGACCACTGCAAGGTATATAGAACAACATGTAGGTAAAACACTCCATGACTTTGAGACTAAAGGCATCTTCTAGGAGGAAACTGCACTTTCCAAACAAATGGAAGCAGAGATAAACAGAGGGGAATACATTAAGCTGAGAAGCTTCTGCATCTCAAAAGAAACAGTGCCCAGGATATAAGAGCCACCCACTGAGTGGGAGAAACTATTCACCCAATACCCATCAGATAAGAGGCTAATATCCAAAATATACAAGGCACTGACAGAACTTCAAGGAAAAGAAGATCTAATCCCATCAAAAAATGGGGAGAAGAAATGGACACACATTTTGATAAAAAAAGAAATACAAATGGCCAAAAGACACATAAAAAATGCTCCACATCACTAATTAACAAGGAGATGCAAATCAAAACAACTATGAGATACCATCTCACACCACAGAGATTGGCACACATCACAAAGAATGAGAACAAGCAGTGCTGGCGGGGATGTGGAGAGAAAGGAACTCTTATCCACTGCTGGTGGGAATGCCGTCTAGTCCAAACTTTATGGAAAGTGATATGGAGATTCCTCCAAAAATTAGAAATTGAGCTCCCATTCAACCCAGCTATACCACTCCTAGGGATATACCCTAGGAACACAAGAATACAATACAAAAATCCCTTTCTCACACCTATATTTACTGCAGCACTATTCACAATAGCCAAGACTCTGGAAATAACCAAGATGCCCTTCAACAGATGAATGGCTAAAGAGACTGTGGTACATATACACAATGGTATATTATGCAGCCATCATGAGAGATGAAGTCATGACATTTTTCTATACATGGATGTACATGGAATCTATCATGCTGAGTGAAATAAGTCAGAGAGAGAGAGAGAGAGAGAGATATGCAGAATGGTCTCACTCATCTATGGGTTTTAAGAAAAATAAAAGACATTTTTGTAACAATCCTCAGAGACAAAGAGAGGAGGGCTGGAACTTCCAGCTCACTTCATGAAGCTCACCACTAAGAGTGTGAGTACAGTTAAATAACTACACTGAGAACTATCATAACCATGTGAATGAATGAGGGAACTGGAAAGTCTGTCTAAAGTACAGGTGGGGTGGGGTGGGATGGAGGGAGATTGGAGACATTGGTTATGGGAATGTTGCACTGGTGAAGGGGGGTGTTATTTTCATGACTGAAACCTAATCATGGCGCCTGGGTTGCCTAGGGCCGCAACGGGACCACCTCAACCTCTCTCCATGGACATCGCAGGCTTTTTGACGCCACAAGCTATGGTGCTCTGCAGACTTGGTCCATGGAGTTATTTTTGATAAAGAAATACCAATCACCATGTAATCTTCTAGCTTAATCAACCTCTAAGTCTATTCATAAAACCTTAGACTAGGGGTCATAGCAAGTTAAGAGTTAATATCAACCAGAACTGAAACTTAATTAAAAAGCAATACTTTGGTCTCCTGTTTTCAGAACAGAGGACATAACTCCTTATGAAATTTAGTATCTTTTGACAAGCTATGAACAGGATATTCAAAGTGGTAGTCATAGCCTTTAAACTGACTTAATAAGTTCTGACACAGTGAAAGGAGGTTTCTCAATTATTCTAAATATTTTATCTGGTTATATTTACAATGTTTAAGAACCATTTCAGATACAATTTTTATGTAAGAGAGGGATATTAGAAATCAGTACATTTCTTTTTTAATATAAAGCCAGCAAAAACATGGGATTTGATTTGGGTTATAGATAGAATGGCAAAGTTAGGAGCAAAAGCCATCAATAATTGACAGGTATGTGCTGCCCCTCTTTTAGGAGGAGCCTATAGAGCAATAAAATTGACATCAGATTACTAGTAAAAAGGAGCAAAATTTATTACATATGTATCAAAAATCTAAATGAATATAAATTCTAATATAACCGAGGTAAAACAAAGGCATTCATGTTGAACTGAAGTATGGGATAGATCTGCAGCTCCAAGAAGAGAAAAGGGGACTGCAAGGCAAAAGGAGCAGATGTTCTATAGTTGCAAATTTTCTCTGCCATATGGGCATATTTTTCCAGTAGAAAGTTTATTTCTAGAAATAATACTGCATCTGAATAATGGCATTAAAAAAATCTTCTGGGTAATTAAAGTAACCTAGTTAAATTACTGTTGAGCCCACTGAGTCCCAAGTAAACTTAGATCATAATAATCTACATATCTATGCTGGAGAAAAAGTACAATGGGTAAAGCATTTGCTTGACATGCAGCCACATTGCATATGTTTCCCTGAGCAACATCATGGTGAACACAAAGTAAGCCCTGAGTACTGTTAGGTGTGGTTCCAAAACATCATCATCATCATCATCATTCATCAGCACCACCACTATTATCATGATCATCTTCATCAAAACTCAGGCCAAAATTAAATATCTGTGGAAGACCTCTTTTGTATATATTGAGGAAGTCTATCATTCATCACTTTTTTTAGTCTTTTTATTACTATGTGACATATAGACCATATAAACACCTCCATCAGATTGTCAATTAAGTTTAGTAACAAATGTAGATGCAGAATTAAATGTCTGTCCTCAAGAACTAAAACTGGAATGCAAGATCCCCTAAGCACAGTAAGGAGTGACCCTTAAATACAGAGCAAAAAGTAGTCATTGAGTATGGTTGGATATAGCCATAATAAATAAATCATAAATATATAAACTTTAAGATCATAATAAGAATTTTCAACTATTTTGTTACTCTTTGTGCTAACCACCAATAATAACCATACAATCACTTATGTAGGTTTAATTATTCAAATTGAGAGGTATATTATACAATAAAATTGAGAGTATTCAAGAAATATTACAGTAAAACAATTTGCATAGTATAATATGTTTTTATGATATGGCAAATATTATCAGTAATATTAACTGAGCCTATCATTTTAACAGCAAGAAACAACTTTCAGATTTTATTATTATTGACTATTTTTAATAAAGTCATCCAATACAAAAATAAAACATTCCCATTTTAAGTTTCTATAATAAGAAAAAGGATGAAAACAGTCACCATATGCTCTATCACCCTACTATTTTAGTAGTAGAGGTAGCTACTACTAACATTTTTATATTAAATATTCTGTAATTGCTTGTGCATACAACTAAAGCACATTCCAGTACTTTAATTTCTCAGTTTAGCATAGGTTTTTTTCTGTTATTAAGAATATATCCACAAATAATTTCATGACTAAAACATTTTCTATAATAAAATTTACCTAATTATTCTAAATATTTTCTATAGAAATTAACTGATATTACTACAAAATACCACCAAACTATCATACTTGACTACCAATAAAAATCATAGCAATGGGTCCGGGAGAGATAGCACAGTGGTGTTTGCCTTGCAAGCAGCCAATCCAGGACCAAAGGTGGTTGGTTCGAATCCCGGTGTCCCATATGGTCCCCCGTGCCTGCCAGGAGCTATTTCTGAGCAGACAGCCAGGAGTAACCCCTGAGCACCACTGGGTGTGGCCCAAAAACCAAAAAACAAAAAACAAAAAAAAAATCATAGCAATATTATTTTATTATCTCAATCAGAAATGTTTATGCAATTTAAAAATGATGTTTCTAATATATATTAAAGTGAAATAATTATACTATATTAAGAAATGAAGAGGAAACTTTATAAATTATTTTAGAAAATAAAATACAACAAATTTTTATTTAAAATATCTAAAAGAATATATTCATTAGTCATGTTAAGAAAACAAGTAAACTGAGGCTTACTTTCAATTTACTCAAATAATAGAGATTTCATAATGCACTTTGTTTCTACTGATTTCTATTTCTTACCTTGTAAGGATGATTTATTGAAGTCAGTAACAGAAGTGGCTACAGAAGGAGGGGGTAAAAGAGCGTAAATTGACTATAAAAGATAATGTCTCTTCAAATAAAATATCACTGAGTTGAAATAGTAAACTATAGAATATAAAATTACAATCCCAGTATTAAATTTGATGTTATCTATGCAAAAATGTATATTGCCTTCTAATTAAACTTGATTTCTCCTAGTGAAATGATTCATATTGAATAAATAAACTTGCATGTATCTATTAGACATCATACAGTAGTACATAGAATACTCAAATTTTGAATTTTAAACAGAAAATTATTTCCATTAATACTGCAAGCTATTTCTATTTTAAAAATTGGGGAACTTAACTCATTTTTGAGAGTTAATTTGGGGTATTGGATTAGGAAAGTTTCCCAAGAAACTTCAAACTCAAATTATAATTAAACAGCCAAAGTCATGGGATGAAATCAGAAATTTATATTGATTGGACAATGAATTAACTCTCAAAGCCACAAATAAATTCGATTCTACCAAAATAATCATTAGTACCAGAAAAGTATAAAATCACCACCCAATGACATGTATTGTCTTTCATTAATAAAAATCAATTAACTTGTAATTATGAATTTTGAAGCTTTATACACACAGTATATACAAAGATATATAGATGAACATCCTTCTTCTTTATAAAATAAAAAAAGATCTTACCTCTGCTGACATCCATGGCATATAATTCTCGTAGTCCCAGTTCATTTAGAGATTTTGTCAAATCAAGGGGGTCCTGTGATTGATAATCCTTTAACAGCAGTGTATGTAATGGATCAAATTCACATTTGCTACAAATAGTAGGTGCAAGTTCTTGAAGTGATGCATGAGGGCTAACTCTCACTATTGTCTTCTGTGTTTTCTTAAAATTGATTACTACCCTCACAGTTTTCTGAAACAGATCAAAGCCATAGTTATATAATTATTTGCTGAAAATGTTTCCATAACAATGCCTAAAATCATTAAAATTATCTATATATGTTTAAAAATAAACAACATATTTCTCTCAGGGCAATTAATATACTTTCTAAGTTAAAAGCAGATTTTAGAAAGTTTGTTACCTAAAAACTAACTTAAATTCACAACTCTTGTCAATAGTTGCATCTCAAATTGCTTTAACGTCAAAAAGGAAATATAAGTGCTTTATTTATTTCTTTATTTATATTTTGGGGGCCACATTCAGCAATGTTCAAGATTTATACCATCTCTCTCAGATGGTGCAGAGGTCAAACCCAAGCCACCACATGCAAGGTAAATGCTCTACACATTACCCAATGTACTATCACTGACTCCTAAAACATAAAAGCTTTATATATAGTATGATTGGTGCTTTTATTTTTTCTTAGAATATTTATGAACATAATCAAACATAAAATCAGAGACATACATTTTTCCCTACCCTTTAATTGAGGAATATTTGTCTCTTTAACACACTTAAATTGCCTCGTAAAGTTTTGGGAAGCTAGAGAAATAGTATAGCTGGAAGACATTTGCCTTGCATATGACCAACTTGGATTTGATCCCTGATATTTTCTATGGTCTCCTGATCTCTGTCAGGAGTAAACCCCGGGCATTTTTGGACTGGAGAGCCTGGCATTCCTTACAGTCCTCTGTGCCTGCCAGGAATGATCTCTGTGCACAACAACAAAAACAAAAAAAAAGAAAAGAAAACAAACATGAAAAAGGATAAAAGTTTGTGCTTCTGGAGCTGGAGCAATGGCGCAGCGGGAGGACATTTGCCTTGCATATGGCTGACCCAAGACAGACCTGGGCTCAATCCCCAGCATCCCATATGGTCCCCCAAGCCTGGAGCAATTCCTGAGCACATAGCCAGGAATAACTTCTGAGCATCACAAAGTGTGGGCCCTCGCCCCAAAAATGTTTGTGCTTCTATTTGAACATATCAATATAAAGTACTTACTGTGATTTTGGCATGTAGTATATATTAATATACCATGAAACTACCATTATTACTATTTTGTTATTCTTATTATTATGACTATTTTGGTGAGTAAAGGATAATAAATACTCTTTATTTAGATATCTACACTACTAACAGAGTTATTAAAATGTTTAGTATTTCTGACTTGGTTACTTAAAAGTATATGAGAAGCTGTTAATCATAATTTAATTTTAATGTAATTAATTAAATCATAAAATTAGAATCATCTGATTATATAAGTGAAATATACATTCACATGTTCTCAAAATTTAACCTCTAAAATCTAAAGCAATAGTAAACCCCAATATTAATTCATAACACCTGGATCTTAAAGAAGTCAAATTTAAAACCAACAATACTAGAGAAATTAATTTTCATTTTATTTAAAATAACTTATAGAAAATAAATCAAAAATCAATTTAATATTTTAGCCACAAGACATCAAAATTAATAGTGAAATTCTTACTTCTGGTATGATAGGTATAGGCTTTTTTTTATCCAAAAGTTTTGGCTTTAAAATTACTTTCTCCACCTCCAACATTCCTATTGGTGTGTTTGGTTTAAATTTAATGGTGCTATTTTCAGCTGACAAAAGATCAATTGTGTAACTTGATGGATTTAAGTGATACTGTGCACAGAGGAATATTAACAAGTCCATCATAGGTTTACTGTAAAATAAGAATAAAATACATTATAAAGATTAATATAAGCAATTTCAAAGCAGTTTTCTCAAGGCACAATTGTCTTTAATGGATTAATAACGGGACATTGAGGCCATATGCCAGGGTTAATTCCTGAGTGCAGAATCTAAGGTAACTACTGAGGAACACCAAGTATGACCCGAAAACAAAGACAAACAAACAAAAAAATTATAAGGCTATTAAATAGCAATTTGTGACAGTAGCTTAAAAATCTAACTACACAATATTTCAGTCTAGAAGAACTGAATGGGAATGTGGGAAAAGTGGGGTGTTCTGTTTATGACTGAAACCCAAGTACAATCATGCTTGTAATCATGGTGCTTAAGTAAAGATTAAAAAGTGTAAAAAAAAAGAAATTAAGATAATAAGCAAAATTAGAAAATGATTCTAGTATAGATTAAAAGTCTTCTATATTATATTTGTCAATTACTTCATACTATAAATTTTAAGAGAATTTTGAATGAGTTTTTATTCAAAGTGTTGCAAGAAGTAAGGACTTTTCTTACACAGTAGTAATCATTACATTTAGAAGATATTTCTTTACAATATTTTAAGGATACAGGTATTTTTTTCTTTGTTTTGATTTTGGGGCCACAAAGCATTGTACTATGGCTCTGGCCACAATACTGGAAGCTTTGAGTCTATGAATTGGGTTTTCCAATTCCAATTCCAAATGAATAAGAACAAACTCCATTCTTATATATATATATGTATATATATACATATATATACATATATATATATATATATATATATATATATATATATATATATATATATATATATATATAAAGCACTAAAGCATTTTCGGGGCCAGAGTGATAGCACAGTGGTAGGGTGTTTGCCTTGCATGCAGCCTATCTAGGACGGACCTTGGCTGGAAGTCCCAGGTCCTATATGGTCCCCCAAGCCAGCAGTGATTTCTGAGCAAATAGCCAGGAGTAACCCCTGAGGGTCAAAGGGTGTGACCCAAAAAGCAAAAAAAAAAAAAAAAAAGCACTGTGTATATACATGAGGATGCTAAAACATTCGTAAAGCATATAAAACAGACTGCTAAATTTTTCAAACAATATATAGTATTTTTAGACCCAAAAAGCAAAAAAAAAAAAGCACTGTGTATATACATGAGGATGCTAAAACATTCGTAAAGCATATAAAACAGACTGCTAAATTTTTCAAACAATATATAGTATTTTTTAGACATTGTATACAAAGGACAAATGATTGGTGTACCTGCTCTCTCATCAGTCTAACACTGTACTAGATAGCTAGGCTAAGTAAACAAATCATAACCAACAGGTCAAAGTGAACCTGCTTTAAAAAATATCATATAAAAAAATAAAATAAAATAAAATAAAATAAAAAATATATCATATGTTACATATGAATTTTTTTAAGAAAACATTTATTCTCATTTGATGGCATAATATCAAGTACTGTTTTTATGCTACAATGGCAAATTTGATTTCTAACTGAAAGTCTCTGACACACAAAGTCTAATATTCTAACTATTCAGTCTTAGACAGGGAAGGTTATGGACTCTTATGCTAGATAAACAAAAGGTGTTACCTTGCAAATTTCTGTTTTCTTTTAGTAGAGAGGTTGGGCCACACCTATCACTGCTCTGGGACTATTTGAAGCACTGTGCTCAGGGGTTGTTCTGGCTGTGCTCAGTAGATCTCATGGTATTTGGGATGAAACCTTGGTCTCCTTCTTGAAAACCATGCTTTGACGTTAAACTGCTTTCCTAATCTACCTAAAGTTATTTCAAATGGTGATTAAAAGTCCAAATATGAATGATAACACTGAACCTAATTCTATAAGAAATTATACACACAAATTGTGATTCAGACATGTCCCAGTTTTTTGCTTCCCTTTTCATAGATTCTACTTTTAACAGAGTTGTATTTTCATTACTATTAACAAACAAAGTGATCTGAGGCTTTCTTAGATTTCAGTCCAGAGGAAAAGCATGCTAATAAAGATTTTGTATTATGTCATTTCCTCATGTCTGGTGATCTTAATCTACTAATTCATATTCATATCTAATATTTAAAATGCTGAGAAATCTCTTAGGCATATTCAAAAAGGTGAAAATGGATTCTACCATAACTAGAAGTTAATTCAAAATAGATCAGAAACTTCAATATTAGACCAGAATTCACAAAATATATCAAGGGAAATGTTGGGGTCTAGAACTCCATGATACCAACTTCAGAGGGATTTTCTAATAATTTCATTTTATTGACAAAGAAAATAAAAGCAAAATAAAGCAATCAAATTAAATTACATTAAGCTAAAAGTTTCTGCACTGTGTAATCTATGGCAGCTAAAATCAATGTAGATCTAGACCAAGGGTGGCTCAGTGGTAGAACATTTGCTTTGCATACGTAAGGTTCCAAGTGCAGTTCTCAGCAGGCAGTGGCAATAAAAATTGTTCAATATGATAGTATTAGAAAACATCCAAATATTTCCTAGTAAATGGAGAAAGTACTCACTATTCATCTGACAAAAACTCATATTGAAAATATATAAAGTATTCAAAGAACTTACACACACATACTTTCTCTCTCTCATGCTGGGAAGAAGGGCTGAACAAACATTTCCTCAAACAAAACATATGGATGGCCAACAGAAATATGAAAAAAGGTCATTCATCACTGCTTATTAGGGAAATGCATATCTGATTGACAAAGAAATATCACCTTGAACTTTCTGTCACACTGGAAACTAGTTGTGGCAAGAAAATAGTGAATAAGATACTCTTATTGTATGTTGCTAGGACTGTCATCTAACTTAGCTCTAGGCTGAGCAGTGTGGAGATTTTTGAAAATATTAAAATTAGAACTACCATATGATCCAGTGAGCTTACTCCACAAAAGCATTAATTCAAAAAATACATACATATACCTCTGTTCACTGCAATGCAATTTACAACAGTCAGGATCTAGAATCAACCCAAATGTCCATTGAAGATGAGTGGACAAAAGAAAAAATACACACACACATACACACACACACAATAAAAAACTATTTCAATATAAGTAAAGAAAAAAAAAACTACCTCTTGCTACAACTTGTATAGAACTTGCATAAAACTCTAATGTTCAGTGAAATTAAGTCAGAGAAAGGAAAAATGTTAAAGAATCTTACTAATTTCTGATATATAAAGAAACAAAGAGAGGATATGGCAAGTGAAATCAAACCCTTGTCTTCTGGTACCAAAAGTTTAAACACTAACACTAACATAAAAACTAAAAAAAAATAGATAGGAGATGGAAGTGGTTTTATATTAGTGTATATTAGATATACATTAGATTACATATATTTTAGATATATTTCATAAAGAGTTGATAGAATTAAAATTACAAGGGTAGACTGGGGTAAAAGAACAACATAAGATACAGAAATAGAAATTGGTCAAAGGAAATAGTTATGATTTCAAGGTCACTACAAAGTAGCAGGGTTGCACAAAACTGCAGAAAACCTGAAGTCCTATTTAAATTGTGTGTAGTTAGAGATGGGTTAATCCCATGGGTTAATGGGTTAATCCCATTAAGTGTCAACAAATAAACTCTAGAGTTCATACCACAGAGCTGGTGTTACCAGTGGTGGGGGCAGAAAGGGGTGAGAGACTGAATCAGTAGAAATATTTTTAATGGATGTTTGGAGAGAAAATATACTTTGGTGATGCTCATAGTTTGATAACAAACTTTGGAAAGCTGTAAAATTAAATTCCTATAATATATACAGTCCTGTAAACTACTATTACCAAAATTGAATATAAACAAGATCTAGAGTTGGTAGTCAGAGTATCTTTGTGACACTACAGTCACAAAAAAGGGAAAAAATAGTCACATGATATGATTACAAACTTTACCCCAGTGGACCCCTCCCCTCCAAGTCACAAAGGTCCTGGTAGCTTATGGAGAGGTTAAATTAAGGAAGAAAAAAATTCAAAAGGCATACTCTAAGAATTATAAAATAACATAATAAAGTTGAATCAAAGGTGACTTCAAGAATGGAAGTTTCTATACTATCATAAAGACTAAATTCCCAATAAGAGGAGGAAGATTGTGCAGGAGAGATTGTGTGACTGGATGAGAGGCCCAGAATCAATGCTTCCACAAGATGAATACTGAGGACCACTGGGTATGGCTCCAAAATAAATAGTAAAAGAAAACTAAGTGAGGGCCAGAGCGGTGGTGCTAGAGGTAATGTGTCTGCCTTGCAAGCACTAGCATAGGATGGACCGTGGTTCAATCCCCCGGGGTCCCATATGGTCCCCCAAGCCAGGAACAAGACTTCTGAGTGCATAGCCAGGAGTAACCCCTGAGCATCAATGGGTGTGGCCCAAAAAACAAAAAAAGAAAAGAAAAAAGAAAACCAAGTGGAAGATTAATTCAGGTCAATGTTTTTTAAAAATTTTAGGAACAGTGATTTTAAAATGTTATCTAGTTCCATTTATACCTAGATATGACTCCTTTCGGGCATAACTATCACTTATCAATCTTAATTCCCAGGATTTAATATAATGTCAGGCATACAGTGAGTTGAATGAAGCATTTATAGGAATCAGTGAGCTCTTTGACAATTATGCCTAAACATCCATGAGCTTAAACTCAGCAGGCAATAAAAAAGAGATCTCTGTGCTGAACTTGACATATGAGAAGGCTAAGTTGTTGAATCTGATGCTAAAACAAAATTTCACTTTCTTTGATCAACAAATGTAGTCATGTCTAAGTCATACCATCCTTTATTTAATGGGAAGATATAAGCAGTAAGTCTGGCTAAGACCTTTTCCCAAAACAACCTTAAGCCAGTTTAAATGCCTAAAGTATTTATTTAATTAAGGCCTCAGCAATAAGCATTAAAAGCACAGAGAAGATGACTCTGCCACAGAGGAATTTAAGGGTTAGGAATTGCTGGTTGGCTCTATTTAAAGGAACTATAATACCACACAAGTAGGACTTTTAGGAAAGCCCTACATTGAGTGGTACACCTACAAAAATGAAATCATCTCTTGGATATATTTGTTTGGAAGTGAAATCAACTCTTGAATATAGCTGCATATAATTATCTACCTAGATACCAATGACTTTTGCTAAATATAGTAATTTTGGTTTGAGACAATTATTATGAACGGATGCACTTAATAGCAGTTGGCTCATAGGCCCAACCACAGTATCATCACAGCAGCTTAATTTAGTTTCAAAACTTAGCATGCTTTCAAAACAAACATCTCAACCTTCCACCTAAAACCCAATTCATATTATTAAAAGTTGAAAAGGAGGGTCAGTGAGATATCAAGTATGAGTAATCTTTATATATCAGGTTCACCCCTGCAACCACATAATCCTCCAAGATTCGGGGACAGTTTTTGAGCACAGAGCTGGTAGTAGCAGCCTCCACACCTAGTATCAGTTGGTACCAAACAAAGCAAAATGAAAACAAGTCCAAGAAATTGATCAAACTTGATCACCGATTTCTTATCCAAATAAGAAATAATTTCTTCTTCACTGTACTACCACATTTGACTTTGAATTTATTTAGTAAGAGATTGTTTTGCAGGGATGGAGCTACAGCTCAGCAGACTGCTTGCCTTGCATGTGTGAGACTCTGAGTTAACTCCCTGTGATGGCAAAAAAAAAAAAAAAAAAAGAAAAAAAAAGAAAAGGTCTGCTACTTTTTGTTTGTGGGCCACATCCTATATGGTTTATTTTTGGATCTATGATCAGTGATCACTCCTAGCAGGTGGGGTCCCAGGGATTGAACACAGGGCAGCTATGTACAAGGGAAGCACCCTACTTGCTGTACTATTTAACATTAAAAAGTTTATACTGAAATGAATAAACCCTTATGATACTGACTGATTTTAGAAATGAAAGGCAAGCCCTTTCAGCAGTTTCATATTTATTATCTCACTTAAGACCACAACTACTACAGAAGCAACTTACACTTAATGAAAAAGCAAGTATAGAGAGGTTATATGATAAAGAGCATCTATCAAATAAAGCATTTGAAGGTTACAGTGATGACCCTGTGTCTAGTACTTCTTCATTATAGTTTGTCCTCAGTTTCACAAGTCACTTCTCAGGATAAGGTCCGGAATAGTCTACTACCTACTGCAGTTCTTCATAAGTTAAATACATCACTCAGTCACTCTATTTTTTTCTTTTTAGAAAATCAGTTGTATCTTTTAATGAAGCTTGCTTTGTAACTTCAAGTTACCAGGACTCATAAAAATATGGAATGTTTCACGAATTTGCATGTCATCCTTGCAGAGGGGCCATGCTAATATTCTGTATCATTCCAATTTTAGTATATGTGCTGCTGAAGCGAGCACTCAGTCACTCTCTATTATCTGCTGATATTTCATTCATTTGTGACATGTACTGGGAGTACTCATGTCAATTTTTACTACCCATGAGGTAAGTCAAGGCTTCCATTTTCTATTTTAATTAATGTATTAATTGACTGGTTTTTGGGCCACACCCAGAAGCACCCAGGGGTTACTCCTGGCTCTGTAGTTAGAAATTGCCCTGGCATGTTGGGGGACCACATGGGGATGCCTAGAATCAAACCAGGTCCCTCCTTGGTCTGCCGTATGCAAGGCAAATACCCTACCACTGTGCTATCTCTTCGGCCCCATCATTTTTATATTTTAGAGATCAAAAATATAGGGCATAGTTCATCACAGAGCTTTAGATCAGCAACATGTCCAATAACTGCCCTGAAGTTAATTTCCTTATAACTTAATTATCTTTATAAATAGGGTGATTATGTAACTTATTCTTTCTGGGATTCTGGGGGTGATGGGGGCCCTATTTAATAAAAGCAATGATTGCAAAAGAAAATAACTATTTGAAAGTGTGGACTATAACCACATGGATTTCAAGTTCCAACAAAGGATTAAAGAATAAATTCTTATGGTGACTCTCTAAATCTGACTCTAAATAAATAAAACAAAATTTAATATTTAAAACATGTTTATTCTCAATAAATCTTCAAAGCTAAATGGAATTGCATTGGTTCTAGCTGTTCCTTCTAGACAGATAATGCAATTAGTCTTGATGACGGGAATTCTTAGAACAAACTTAGTTGGTTATATTCATCCATCTTACGCTAACATACATTAAGTAATGAGTTGAAGGAATGAAGCCAAACTCGCAATCATGCCTGTATATTTGTGTAAAACGAAGGCTCTAGCTCACAAAACAAATACAATGAATCTCAAATTTAGAAACACTTGAGTTATATGACAGGAACATTCTAAAGGAAGTAATAAAATTAAGGCTAAATATAATTATTAACAAACTAGATCAGTTTTAAATTGACAGAAGTCTGTTATAAAATACTGAAAACATTTATAAAAGTTATGAAAGGTTAATTTTAGTCACATTAAATGAAGCTTGGTCTTTTGATTTTTAATTTTGTTTTAAGCTAATTATAAATAAGTACCCTTAAATATATGATTTAAAATCACATATTTTAAATCAGTAAAATATAACATAGTAACTCAAACACACCCATATTAACTGAAATATAAAAAATATAAAAAACTGAATTATTACTAATATATTTCCTATAAGCTGTATATATAAATATATACAAAGATAAAATTTTACTGACATGAAAATTAGAAATCATGAACTTAAAAAAAGGAAATCTAAAGTAAAGATAGTCTACAAGACAGTATTAAAATATTACCTGGCAAATCCCACAAAGTCAATATAGGTATATTACATACATATGTATTAATATATATTAGGGTATGTATGGAAATAGTTATTTACCTTATAATCTCTCTTCTTAATAACTAAATAGTCCAAATTTTTTGGTTTGTGTTTATTTTCTACCTTTTTACAATGTGAAAACTTAAAAAAAAGCAAATGTTATTGCTAATGTATAGATGATAGGCTAGAAAACAGAATAACTATCCTAGGTTCAGTTCTTAAATTACAGATTTTTATGCCCACTAACTAAAATCCCAAACTATTATATTGTATACTTAAAATAATTTAACAACTACAAATAAGACTTTGTTTTAAGCAATCACAACTGATCTAAAACATATTTAATGTGCTGTAGATATTCAGTAGTTTAACTCAATCTCTTATATAATGTATTCACAATGCATTGTAACCATTTGACTTTTTTTTTTTTGGTTTTTGGGTCACACCCGGTGGTGCTCAGGGGTTATTCCTGCTCAGAAATAGCTCCTGGCAGGCACAAGTGACCATATGGGACACCGGGATTCGAACCAACCACCTTTGGTCCTGGATTGGCTGCTTGCAAGGCAAATGCTGCTGTGCTATCTCTCCAGGCCCCATTTGACATTTTCAATACGTGTACATCTTACGGTTGTAATTCTTCTGAGATCCATATTGATGTGTTATAGCATTTTTTTAAACAGAAATTATCCACATTGATTCAGTAGTCATTTTTCACATTGCACTTTATTAAACCCCAACAGGTGGCGCTGTAATCCATGAAAAAATGTTTGAACTAATTAACTGACCCACCCAAACTAGTCATGTGCTAAGATAGTCTTTTACAAACATAACCCAAAGAGGAAAGTTGACTTTACTGAGGTTACACAATAAGTTACAGAGTCAATGATAGAAGCTTAATTTTTCCATGTTTACTCATTTATTACTGTTTTATAGTATTACAGAATTTCAAGCATTTACCTTCAAACTTCTTTCTATATATTTTTTAAAATAATAATTTCTTTAGTTAAGCACCATGGTTACAAATATGTTCGTAATTGGGTTTCAGCCATAAAGTGCCTTTTCTAAATGTGCAAATGATTATCACCCTCTCACCAACTAAAATTCCACTGTCATCCTAGTCAAAAGAGTTGTTTCTCATTCCTTCATTCTCTTCCCTTTTTACTCAAAAACCTTCATAGTATTAATAAAATCTAGGAGTTAGTTGTTTGGTTTTTTTTTTTTTTTTTTAGTTTTTTTTTTTTTTTTAGTTTTTTTTTGTTTCAAGTTCCATGCTTTATGTATGTTTTCACTCATGGCATTTTCACATGTGCTCAAATCAAAACCACATTTCTATTAAAGCACATCAGAAAAATCTCTTCTGTGGCAAATGATGCTAATTTCATTCTTCCCCCAAATAGCAAAGTGTGCTGATACAGGCATAATATTCCCATTAAACTTCCCAAAATATCATTTACATATTCTGGGAAAAGAAAAAGTAAATATTCTGTGAAGAATAAGTACATGCTGGCCAACTGCCTGATTTTAAAAAGTAATAGTGTGATACATAAATGCTCCCCCATATTTTCTAATTATCTATAGTGGCTATAACAGTTCATTCTCATGAAAAGTTAATATTTCTCAAATGCTGGCATCCACTCTCAAAATGTGATGTATGATGCTACATTTTCTGGATAGAGAAGCACCCCAGCAACTTGTCTCTGAAAAGCTTTATTTTGGGGTTTTTTTTAGAGGGGGGAGGGCCAGCCAGTGGCAAACACCCTATCACTGTGCTATCTCTCTGCCCCCCCAACAAGCTTTAATGTCCCCTGCTGGTAAGGCACAGTTATTCTGTCTGGTGAGAAAGATCATTTATTTTATGAATCTATACATGTATATACATACATATATCCACAGATATAGAGATAAACTTCTACATCTATATCTATGTAGTTATTTCTCTGTATCAGCAGGTACTATAATTCAAACCCCCAGTGGTTATCTGAAACTGGATAATACTGAACTTTATGTATACTATTATTCCTGTAATATATGCTTAACAATAGTTTGATTCATAATTTAAGCATTCTAAATATAAACAATGAAATATCTATAATCTAGTATATTAAAAACAACATAAATGTGATCTCTCTTAAGATAGAGTCTAGGGGACCGGAGAGATAGCATGGAGGTAAGGCGTTTGCCTTTCATGCAGAAGGTCAATGATTCGAATCCCGGCATCCCATTTGGTCCCCCCAAGCCTGCCAGGAACGATTTCTGAGCATAGAGCCAGAAGTAACCCCTGAGCGCTGCTGGGTGTGACCCAAAAAACAAAAACAAACAAAAAGATACTTAGAGTCTGTTACATTTTGGGTCTACAGCTGATTTAAGGTAACTGCTGTTACCCAAATCTTGGAAAATAACACATGGCTAGGAGAAAGCTACAGAGTATACCTGAATATTTGTGCGCACGCACATACACACACACACACACACACACACATACACACACACACACACACAGATCAGCCTTTTATACTATTTGTAATCTGTTTGTAAAATATTTAATTTTCCTGTACTTCAATCTAATCATTTACAATAAAAGGATACACAGAAATATGGAGATTTTAAGAATTTTATTGCAGCTAGTCTCAATATAAACAAAAGAGGAAGATACAAGGTAATTCTTGGTCATTAAATAAGAAGCTAATCACTAAGATCTGGTATCAAAAAAATTTTTTGTTATTATTTTTCAGTACTGAGAATCAGACCCAAGGTCTCATTACACACAAGGGAAGTGCTCTACCACTGAGCTACACTTCAGCTCTCACATAATTATTAGGCCAGCATAAAACTTGCATCCTAATCCAGGCAGCAAAAGTTTAGTGTCAACCTTAAGCCTTTTACAACATCTTACCTTACTGTGTTTTCTAATGTGAATAAGCTCTTTGGTGAAGAATTAATGTACAAACAGGGCATTCTTCTAAAGATAATGCTATGCATTCACATTCTCACAAATGGAACATTCTGAGCATACCTCTGCCTGTGTTGTGACAACATATGACAGAAGGAAATCTCTCAAAAATCTTCCCCAAATATATGTTTAGAGAAAAATATTTTTGAAAAGTTACATGAAGCTTAAGTTTGCTAAATATTAACTTAGGTATAAAAATTTTTTTATTTTTAAAGACATAATATAATAAAAATCAGTGTAAGGCAGAAATATCCAGATGAATTACAAAAATGTGTTCTAAAAAATTATTTTAAAGAGCTCTAACAATAACATTGTAAAATGATTTTCTTTTTGTAAAATGATTTAAGAAAATCTGATTCACATAAATTACATAAAAATTATCCTTTCCCAAAACTCTCACCAAATTACTTTGTTGTTGTTGTTATTTGATTTTGGGCCACATCCAGTGATGCTCTGGAGTTACTCCTGGCTATGCACTCAGAAATCACTCCTGGCTTTGGGGACCATATTGGATGCTGGGGATCAAACCGAGGTCTGTCCTGGGTCAGCCACATGCAAGCAAACCCCTACCTCTGTGCTATATAGCTCTGGCCCCATGACCAAATTACTATAACATTCGGTTAAAAGGTTTTTAATTCCTGAATTTAATTTTACTTTATATTTATTATAATAATAAATTATAAATAAAATCTTCACTTTGGGTACATTTTTTTTCAGAAATAGGATACTTTTTCTATTTAAAAATTCTTTCTGTCGTTTTAAATATTCGGAAACTTTGTTATTTTTAAGTAAATCATCAGGGTATAACATTCTTTTTTTTTTTTTTTTTTTTGATTACACCTGGCAGCACTCAGGGGTTACTAGAAATCGCTCCTAACAGGTTCAGGGGACCATATGGGATACCGGGAATTGAGAAGGGGTCTGTCCTGGGTTGGCTATTTGCAAGGCAAACACCCAACCACTTTGCTATCTCTCCAGCCCCAGGGTATAACATTCTTAAATTATACTGTTAAGATACACCAAATGGCATTCAAAATATCTAGAATTGGGGCCAGAGAGAATCCCAGGTTTCAGTGATCCTCCCTGGTAGTCAGGAAGTAACCCCCTAAGCATTACTGGTATGCTCACACACACACACTCACACAAATGAAATAATATTAAAAAACCAACTGAGAAAATGTATTGAGAAAACAAAAAATCCTGCAAGTATCAGTTTTGATTCAAATGTCTCTTCCACAAACACAGTTTGCAATCTCTTACAGTTAAGGCCTTTATATAAGAGATTGGGAAAATAATATTTATATTATTTTCATTAATTTAACAAATGCCTATTATAAGAAGCTAAGTGCTATGGTATAAGTTAATAACTTCCTCGTGTATCTTATTGCTTAGTTAAGAAGAGAAAATCTGGGGCCGGGCGGTGGCGCTGGAGGTAAGGTGCCTGCCTTACCTGCGCTAGCCTAGGAGACGGACCGCGGTTCGATCCCCCGGCGTCCCATATGGTCCCCCAAGCCAGGAGCGACTTCTGAGCGCATAGCCAGGAGTAACCCCTGAGCGTTACCGGGTGTGGCCCAAAAACCAAAAAAAAAAAAAAAAGAAGAGAAAATCTACATACAAATAGTAACATAGGACAATATAAGGACTATCAATAATATAATGTATCAGTGGCATTTAATAGTCACTGCTAATTCTAGAAAATTGAGTCTTTACATTAAAAAGACAAAGAGGGCCCGGAGAGATAGCAGAGCGGCATTTGCCTTGCAAGCAGCCAATCCAGGACCAAAGGTGGTTGGTTCGAATCCCGGTGTCCCATATGGTCCCCCGTGCCTGCCAGGAGTAACCCCTGAGCAACGTTGGGTGTGGCCCAAAAACCAAAAAAAAAAAAAAAAGACAAAGAGATACATAGTATAGGGGTTAATGATTGCCTTGCATCCCACCAATCCAGTTCATTGCCTGGTACCACAGACGGTCCCATAAGCACCAAGAAGGATTATTCCTGAGCACAGAGCCAGAAGTAGTCCATGGGTACCACCAGGTGTGGTAGGTCAAACACCTGACCTTTCCCTCAAAAATACCACTTGAGCTAAATAAATGAACTGAAGAAAGTGTGAGTCATGAGGAATTTTTACAAGGGCATGGAGTTATAAAAAATAAAATATCTATACAACAAAGAATCATGAGGCTGAAGCTTAAGATACACAAAGAGAAGCAGTAAAGGAAAAGCCTACTTAATTTCATGGAAGAAAACACTATGTCCCAATCTCCAGGCTTGGAAATTTAAACTTCCTTCAGTTGGTATTGAATTGCTATTGCAGTCTTGGATCAAAGGCAGTGCCTAATACAGAGGGGTGTTTTAGCCTGAGTAATCAGTGAGTACAGGATAAATAAAGAGCCCAGGGTTAAGGAAAGCAGTTTTCATAAAAAATGGAGGACAGTTGTGCCAGGCACTGATAGTGTTTCATTTAATCCTAATAACAATTCACTTACAAAACATTTTTATAGATAAGAAAACAGAGGCAAATAAACAGTTGTTAACCTGTTTGTGTGTGTGTGTGTGTGTGTGTGTGTGTGTGCGCGCGCGCGCGTGTGTGCGCGAGCACATGCGTGCAAGTGCACATTTTAAGCTGATTGATGGAAAACTACTAAGGTTTAGGTAATAGGAAGTTAAATATATTAAAAGGATTTTTTTTAAAAAAAAAGTGATAAAACTATTTCTTTATCACTACAAATGTAGTAGAAATGATTGATGAAGACTCCAGTGAAATTTAAAGAAAAATAGGGTGCCCTGAAACAGTCAAAATTAGACTTAGATGATAAAGAATAAAATGATTAAAGAGGGGCCACAGCGATAGCACAGCAGAAGAGCGTTTGCCTTGCATGGCTGACCCAGGACTGACCTGGGTTCAATCCCCAGCCTCTCATATGGTCCCCCGAGCCAGGAGTGATTTCTGAGTACATAGCCAGAAGTAACCCCCAAGAGTCACCGGATGTGGCCCAAAAGTAAAACAACAACAAAATTAATAAAGGTAAGTGAGGAGCCTGAGAGATGGCATGGAGGTAGGGTGTCTGCCTTTCATGCAGAAAGACGGTGGTTCGAATCCCGGCATCCCATATGGTCCCCAGAGCTTGCCAGGAGCCATTTCTGAGCATAGAGCCAGGAGTAACACCTGAGCGCTGCCGGGTGTGACCCAAAATCTAAACAATAAAAATAAAATAAAGGTAAGTGGGCAAGTTAAGTATCCAAAAGATTGTGTTCAAAGAGCAAACCTGAAGCTATCAGCATGAGTCAGCTCTGAAGGCGGAGATAAGACCATACCTGTAAAATGAAAAAGGGATGGTGAAGGCAGGCCCCCACCATTAAGAAGAGAGCAGGAAAAGTTAACCATGTGAAGCATGTAGCAGGAAGTCTAAAATAATGGATATAGGGCACAGGATATACTGAAAGGCCAATGATTCTAATACTGAAGTCACCAAGTTAAAAAAAAAAAAATATATATATATATATATATATATATATATATATATTATATAAATATATATATATATATATATATATATATATATATATATATATATATATATATAAAAGCCCAGGAGGTTAACAGCAGGGAAAACAGCAGATAAGCAGTGATTGGTAAGTTTAAGGAAAAAATATTAAACTTAGGAGTATTTGATGGGGCCTGTCAGCATCAGTGAAAATCTAAGAGAAATGATGTCAATTCATTTTTAGCTGTGAATTCAAGAAAAACAAAAGGAAATCACCTTTATAATTCTACATCCATTAGCATTACCACTTTAAAAACCAGGTCAATGGTAGCAATTCAAAGCTGAAAATGAAGGCCACTAACTTAAACTTTAAAAAAAACTCCTTCTTTGAGCAGGACAATACTGGTGATTATGTGTGTCTGAGGAACAGGCACCACCAGAAGGACAGTTTCAGGTTTCTTATCCTCAAAATTACTGTGCAAAAAACTTTGAACACAAATCTGTAAAAATACTGTTTAAATTTAATGAAATTTAACATACAATATTGTGAACTGTTTGCTAATGATGAACTTTCCTATTTTCATGCACTTCTAGTAATTAGTAAAGTAATATAGTACCCTGATAATTCTTACATTTACTTTAAATTTTTCCTAGATAAAGCTGCCTAATAAGCATACAATGCCCCAAAATGTTGCTTACTTCATCATTTGTTCTAAATATATACTTACAATACTAAGACCAAAATAGCTTAAATTTCTAATACAGATCTCCTGACAACAAATGAACAGTTGATGGCAGAAGGTGAAACGAAATCCAACATACAATTCATGTAATTTTCCACTTCAAAATGAATGGAAAATTACATTTGTTTTTTTCTCCTTTTTACATTTTGTTATAAAGGTATTAAAAATATCAGTTTCTGGGCTGCAGCAATAGCATAGTGGGGATGACTTGCATTTGGCTGACCTGGGCTCAGTTCCCATCATCCCACAGGGGCCCTGAGCCTGTTAGGAGTAATTCCTGAACACAGATCCAGGAGTAACCCTTGAGCACTGTTTGGTGTGGCCCCAAAACAAAAAATATATATCAGTGTCTTTAATTATACTTTATTTCTTGCTAGGTTAAAGTTTAACTTTAAATTTATATTTAGAACATACATTTTTTAGTAAGTTAAATTATTCAAAGTAGTAAATTTTGCCAAGTTTTTATGTTTTGATAAGTAAGAGATAATGGCATCATAAAAGTAGTTACTAACTTTGACAAAAGCAACTTTAGAAGCAACTTTAGAAATGGGGTCTGAGTGGCCAGAGCGGTGGTGCTAGCAGTAAGGTGTCTGCCTTGCCCGCGCTAGCCTAGGAGGGACCTCGGTTGGATCCCCCGGCGTCCCATTTGGTCCCCCAAGACAAGAGTGATTTCTGAGCACATAGCCAGGAGTAACCCCTGAGCGTCCCCAGGTGTAGTCCAAAAAACAAAAAAAGAAAAGGAGTTTGAGAGGAAAAATATAATTTGGAGAGAAAAGAATTACATTTTCATTTCTTTTGTTTTGTTTTGATTTGTTTTTGTTTTTGGGTCACACCCGGCAGCGCTCAGGGGTTACTCCTGGCTCTACGCTCAGAAATGGCTCCTGGCAGGCTCGGGGAACCATATGGGAGGCTGGGATTGGAACCACCAACCTTCTATATGCAAGGCAAATGCCTTACCTCCATGTTATCTCTCCGGCCCCAGAGCCCCGTTTTCTTATTGGTCACAACTTGTTTGGGAAGTTTGACTTACAAAATGAATATTGTAATAATTGTTCTTCTGGGAAAGTCTCTTTAAAATTTTAGACTAAGGGCCAAGGCAATGGACTGAAGAGTTAGATCACACGTTGTACACATGGAACCCTGGGTCCGAACATTCCCCTCTCCCACCTGCACAGCATGATCTCTAAGTGTAGCCTCCCCTTCATCCATCTAATAAGTGAGTAACAATTGGAGCTAGAGAGAAAATACAGTGGAATGGGCTCCTGCCTTGCACAGAACTGAGTAGAATTTAAACCCCAAGTCTCTCAATTCTTGCCATGAGTAATCCCTGAGCACTGATGAGTGTGGCCCAAAACAAAAAAAAATAAATGAGTAACAAAATATAAAATATAATGATATATATAAATATAAATGAGTAACAAAATATAAAATAGTTATAAATTTTATGAGAGGTATGGCTGGGGTCGTGGAACCCATTACATTCCTATCAGACACTGTAGATTCGTGGAGAGAAAACTCACAGGGCCGGAACACATGGTTTGCTTGTGGGAGGTTGAGTTTAATCCTCCCTCACTGTCCTCTGAACCTGCAAACACATGTGGCCCAACAACAAAAAACTGATAGAAAACTTTGAGTATTTTAAAGTAACTTTAAAAAATAAAAAGATAACAAATTCAGCAATCAATGAAATATTTTGTCAAAGAAAAAAAATCTGTCAAAGAAATATTGGACATAGGGTTTCAATCACAGAGCAGGAAAAGAAGTCTCATACTTCCTCTACCCCATCATACCTGCCATGAACAGTAGTAGATTTGATAATATCCCCAGGTAGAACTACTAAGAGTTCAATGTCTCTATCTATCGTATTTTCTTTCTGTTCCATGATGAAAGCAGAATCATCAACTGAAGAGGCATCGATGCATTTGGAATCAGCAGGGGGGAGTGGAGCCTTGGCTTTTGGTTTTCTCCTAAAATGAAAACAAACACAAAAAGTAAAATATGTGTATTTTTAAAGTAACTATAATATGGCCTATTTTTTCCAAAACAAAATGTATATATGTATGTATATTGCATATACATATATTTTATATCAAGATAAAATATGCAGCAAAATGTTATGTTAGTTTCTTACAGATAATGGAATATTTTTTAACTGGATAACAGTGCCTATATCTTTAACCAGATAACAGTGCCTATATTTCTTGGTAATAATTAAAAAGAAAAAATTTGCTATTTGTCTCCACTAAGTTTCAGTTAATAAGTATAACTAGTTTTCTTTATGAGATACACCCAAGAAAGCTCTACTGTCTTGGGGCAGGATTGTACCTCAGTAGCAGGGCAATTTGCTTTGCATTGCGGGGCTCTAGGTTTTAAACCCTTGGCACTTCAAATCCCCTGCCAGACAATACAAAACAAAAAAAATCTCATTCATAAGTCAGCTAAAAACATACCAACTCTCCAAAGTCCCTCTAATAAATTTTTTTCTCAATACAGTGCATGCAAACGATTCCCTATATATAATTTTCATCCCATTTATCTCAATAGCAGTTTCTTATTCTACCTGCATTTATAACTCTCTATCTGGAGTAAGAGTTTGTACTTTCTACTGTTCTTATCAATAAACAATAAATTTTGAATATTTAATGAATTATATATATATATATATTTATATATATATTTTGGTTTTTGGGCCACACCCGTTTGACGCTCAGGGGTTACTCCTAGCTATGAGCTCAGAAATCGCTCCTGGCTTGGAGGGATCATATGGGACACCAGGGGATCAAACCTCGGTCTGTCCTAAGCTAGCGCTTGCAAGGCAGACACCTTACCTCTAGCACTACCTTCCAGGCCCCGAATTATATTTTTCTTCAATAAAAACTGTTACAAATTATTAAATGTATCTAAAGCCACTTAATGACTCATTTGAAAGGTGTAGGTAACCTAAAAAATTTCACATGCCAATTCAATGATTTGATTGAAAAATATAACAAAGTATAAATAATGACATACATTTCTAAAATAAAGAAATCAGTTGGTCAATTTAAAAAACTTTGGGCTAGAGCGATAACACAAGCGGTAGGGCATTTGCCTTGCATGCAGAAGACCTGGGACAGACCTAGGTTTGATCCCCAATATCCCATATGGTCTCCAACCCTGCCAGGAGCAATTTCTGAGCACAGAGCCAGGAGTAACCTCTGGTGTAACCCAAAAAAACAAACCAAAAAAAAACCAAACTTTATAAATAAGTGACTTGATTTAAAATGCTATGTAAACAAATACAAATTTTAAGACAGTATAATGTAAAGATTATAGATTATATTGGCAAAATAATTTTAAATATTCATTTTAAATCTACATATATATTTGAATATACATATGTAAAACATAGACATAACTTGTACACTTAAAAGAGTTATCAGAAGAATGTTTTCCGAATTTATTATATAGATTTATCCCAGCTTAAAAAAATCAAGTCCAATTTTACATCTATATATGATGTATATCTATATATAGATGTATATATCTTTATAGATATTGTATAGATTGAACTTTAGATTACTCCTCCCAGGTGGCACTAGAGGTAAGGTATCTATCTGCCTTGCAAGAGCTAGCCAAGGACAGACTGCGGTTCGATCCCCCGGAGTCCCATATCGTCCCCCCAAGCCAGGGGAAATTTCTGAGCACTTAGCCAGGAGTAACCCCTGAGCATCAAATGGGTGTGCCCCCCCAAAAAAAAGATTACTCCTCCCAGAATCTACAAATCAAATACTTGCCTTGCCAACTCTTTATGTCTCAATATCACAGTTCCTTAATTTATAAGAACAACAAAAACAAAAATACCTCTTTTACATGCAGACTACACAATTTAATTTATTGACAAATTTAGGTTTATTTTGTTCTGTTGACAAATTCTATCACATTATATAAAACTGGCTTTATAGAGAAGGTAAGAGAATGGAACAGAATTGAATGAAGAGGGAGTGCAAGGGAGGGAATGGGAAATAAAGGGTAGGGCGGAGAAAGAAAAAAGGGAAAAAGAAATAAAAAAAATAAGTCAAATCAATACCCTATCTCTTACTTTCACCTAAGTTTATAATCACCCTCCCTTACCTCTTTCTGACTTCTCCAACCCCTTTCCTTACTTTTTTCTTATGTTTCTGCATACCAATCCTCTAACTCTTACCTTTTTCTAGAACTTCCTAGAATGTTTCTCAAAAACCCTAACATTTCTAATTTTATGTATTTGTGGGCCACAACCAGCACTCTTCAGGACTTACTCCTGATTCAGCACTCAAGAACCTCTGACAGGCTTCCAGGAACCATATAGGTTGCCAGGTATCAAACCAGCATCCCTTTACTTACTATACCCTATCTGCTATCTGCATCCCCTTACCTGCTGCTTGAACCCCAAAACCTGACTATTTCAGTCTTTAAATATTAAGATAATACTTTCCTTTTTTTAAGTGTAAAAGTCAACAAAGTCAACATCTTGTTTTTTGCTTTGCTTTTTGCTTTAGGGCTTACCAGCCATTAACAAGCTTACTCATCATGTCTCATGATAAAGAGTAATCTATCAGCACATTTCACTCTAGAATTGCTTTCATCTCAATTAGAAATTGGAAATTCCTTTCTTTTACTTTCTGAGGCTCTTTTCTCTTTTTTGGAAAGGCTACATTTTCACATAAACTCTCTACCTTAAATTTAAAAAAAGTAAAAAAAGTAAAAGGAATCAACTCATTAGAAAATAGGAATTTGTTTCCAAGGTCATAACTATATATTTGCAAATACAAAATATCTTTGGAACAATACTTTACACATAGTAGGCATTCATATTTACTGAATGAATGAGTTTTTTTTAAGACTGGTTCCCATAAAAATGAAGCATCTAAGCAAGGAAAAAAATATTACCTGTTTAATTTTTAGAACTGACATTTTTGAAATATTAAAATTGAGTGGACAAAGAGAAAATACTGGGGGTTAAGTGTTTGCCTTGTATTTGGCCAACCTTGCTTAGATACATGGTACATCATATGAACCCTAAACACCACCAAGAATGATTCTGAGCAGAGCGAAAAGAAAGCCCTGAATTTCACCTGGTGTGGCCCAACACCCACCTTTCCACTGCAAAATATTAGAACTATATACCGTAAAAACCATACACTAACTGTAACTCAATCATGAACAGCTTTATCTGTAAAACAACAACAACAACAACAACAACAGCAACTGTAGTATCAACCTTGTAACTATGGTATTTAAATAAATAAAAATTGTAAAAAAAATAGTTGGAACTAAAGAATACACTCTGGAGTCTAGCGATAGTATAGCAGATAGGGCATTCGTTTTGCATGTGCCCGACCTGAGTTTGATCTCTGGCATCCCAAATGATCTCCTGAGCCTGCCAGGAATAATTTCTGAATGCAGAGCAAGAAGTAACCTGAGAGCAACAGGGTGTGGCTCGAAAACAAAAACCAAAAACAAAATAAACAAAACAAAAAAAAAGACTTGATTTTATTAGTAAGGAGTAATTGGAAGGCTGGAGACTTGGTTTAATGGCTGAGAACCAACTTTGCATATGGGAGGGCCATCAGCCAGAGGCAGGAAGAGCAAAGGAATAGATACAGCAGACATAGGCTTTCAAATTAAGTGAGTTGAAGAAAAACTTCCTGATGTTCTGGAGACAAAAAATCCCATCCCCTGAGGTCATCATTCTAGGCATCTTCCCATAGCTAAGCACTGATGATTCCTTTGATTTTATATATACATACATATTACTGAAAGGTTGCCAACCTGATTTTATCTACCTGATGCAAACCTAATTTTCCTCTTAATTGCTCTAGAGGCTACTCCAATCTTTCCCAGGATCTTTCCAGAATCACCCATTCTGGGAATAGTGATCAGTCTTCAAGGTTCAAACTAAGTCAGAACTCCTCCTTACAACAATGTAAGGCAGTAAATCACAGCTTTAATGTTCTGCATATGTGTGAGGCTGTCTAATTTCCCTAAGTACTTTGAATCTATAATGAAAATTCATCTCTAATAACTAAAGATAGTTCTAATTTTAAAAAGTGGGGGTGTGTGGGGACCAGAACAAAGCACTAATTGAAATATTATTTACATAAGCTATCTTAGTGTTCCTTATAGTACTTGAAATACTAATTTGTCACCTTTGGTCCTGAAACACTGAGAAGCATATGTAAATCAGACTAAGATCCTTCCACAATGAATAGGGAAGACTATTAGGGAACAGGGAAATAGAATGCATAAATAATTAGAAAATACAAAGCAGAAAAGGCATCCAAAAAAGAAAGGAAAACAACCTGGAAAATTCAGAGTTCATAACAAAATGAAAAACAGGTTCTGTGGGGATTATGAAGCAGGTTTCTGAGTAAACTTCAGAGAAGAGATAAGTGTCCCAGTTCTTGAATGCAAAGTACACTTTAAAAAGCTTATAAGAACATTTATTTATATGTTGCTTCTTTGCTGTGATCTATTTTTAGTACTTTTAGTAATGTACTTAACTAGTGAAAATCTGCTAGCTATATTATACTAGTGAAAAAAATCATCTGTAGTCCAGGACTTTGATTGATTCCTCAACAGATTGAGACTTTTGGGACAGTGATAGTACCACTTGGAAAGTGTTTATCTCATACATGGCTGATTCAGGTTCAATCCCTGGTATACCCCACATTGTCTCTGAGCCCCATCAGGGGTTATCTGTGAGGGCAGAGCGAGGAGAAAGCACTAAGCACTGCTAAATATAACCCAAATTAAAAAACAAACTTATTTTTTTAATTAAAAATATGAGTTTTAAGTCTTGGGACATTACTAAGCTGTTTTGATTTTTTTTGGGAGGGGGCTTGTTTTGTTTTGGTTTTGGTTTGGTTTGGTTTTCAGAACACACTTTTTAATAGTAGGACTCTCCTAGCTTGATGGCGCTCAGGAACCATATGATGCCAGAGATCAAATCCAGGGTTGCTGCATGAAAACATATACAAACCAAGCCAGTGCATATCTATGGCTCTATCAATAATTTAAAGTCACAGAAATTACCACTGAAATCCTTCCATTTCTTTTATATTTTTGGTTTTTGTGCTAAACCTGGTAGTAGCCAGGGAATATTCCTAGGTCATTGTTTTAGAGTTGCCCCTAGTGGGGGTCAGGTAACTATGCAATGAAAGGAATCCAACCTAGGGATTATGTATACAAATCAACACAAATATGTATGCTAACCCTTTGAGCTATTTCCCAGCTATTTCCACCTCAGTTAAATAGAAATGTTTGAGCTAGTATTCATTACCAAGGGATTTTTCACATAAGCTCTTCTTCCATTGGTGGCCTAGTTAGGTATCTGTTTTGACTCCTTAGAGACTGCTATTTTGACAATAAACAATAGCAAATTTCACAATAGAATGAGTGAAGTTGAGGTTATACTGAAAAAGATACCTATAGCATAAAAATGTATGTGAAATAAAAATTAATTACAACTTATAAAATAACAGTATATTACATATTTAAGCAAAATTTTTAATTAAAACTATTTTAATATTGTACAAGAGAGATAATAAAGAGGTTAAGGCACTTGCCTTACAAACAGCAATTCCCAGTTTGATTCCTGGTGCTACCTATGAAGCATAAATATGGTACAGAGTACCCCCAAAGTCCGAAGTCCCCAAAGACTGGAAGTAGGCCAGAGCACCAAGAGGTATTGTCCAAACCTTTCTGTGCACCCCCCCATTATTTCAATATTACATTCACTTTCTATAATGAAAATTATTTATTTATTTTTTGTTTTGGGGCCACACCCAGTGATACTCAGGGGTTACTCCTGGCTATGTGCTCAGAAATTGCTCCTGGCTTGGAGGACAATATGGGATGCTGGGGGATCGAACCACAGTCTGTCAGGCCCCTATAATAAAAATTAAAGTACAATTTCACACTATAAAATATACTAAAATAACAGAACTTGAATCTTAACACTGGGGGATTGAACCACGTTAGCACATGCAAGGCAAATGCCCTACTACTTGTGCCACCATTCCAGGCCCTGTTATTGTTTTAATAACAGAATTTATATCCTTTGTTAAGATTCAAGTTCTATTATTTTAGTATATTTTATAGTGTGAAATTGCACTTTAATTTTCATTATAGGGGCCAGAGCGGTAACATATGCAGTAAGGTGTCTGCCTTGCCTGCGCTAGCCTAGGACAGACCCCAGCATCCCATATTGTCCTCCAAGCCAGGAGCAATTTTCTTCATCAATCCTTTTGCCCAATTCCTAAAGATAGAATATTTCAAGACTTCTTCTGCGCCCTATCTCTTTTTACAATCTCCATTCCCAAGTAACTCAAAGGTAAAGTCTGGAAACAACCCAAATACCTGATAAAAGATTACTGGATAAAGAAACTGTGGTATATCTACATAATGGGATACTACACAGCTCATAGGAAAAATGAAATCAGGAAATTTGCTTATAACATGAATTGCTAAGGAAAGTAATATGTGAAGCAAATTAGTCAGAGGTAGATGGACAGACATAGAATAATCTCACTCAATTGTGAAATATAAGAAAAAGATAGCATGGTAATGATATCCAGAGATAATAGAGATGAGGGTCAGGAGGATCAGTCTATGGTAGGAAGCTTGTCACAAATAGTGGAGCAGTGCAGTTAGGGTAAAGAAGAGACTATTATGACAATGACAGTTGGAACTGATCACTCTTGACAAGAACTAAAGGAGATAAAGCAGAAAGGAGATAAACCAAAAAGCACAATACCCCTTCATTAACAATAGTGCAAAGCTCAGTGTGAAAAAGAAAAAGGAGGAGGGAAAGAGGAGAAAGAGGAGAGGAAGAGAAAGAGAGAGAGAGACAGAGAGACAAAGGGAGATACACACACACAGAGAGTGAGAGAGAGAGAGAGAGAGAGAGAGAGAGAGAGAGAGAAGTAAAATGCCAGCACCAGAGGTAAGTAAGTGGGAGGGTGAGAAGGAAACCCTAGGATATTGGTGATGAGCATTGTACACTGATTAAAGGTGGTGTACATTGCAAAACTGAAACTCAGTCATAACATATGTAATCATGGTGTTTATTTTTTAAAAAAAAAAAGTAAAGCCTTTACCATCTACAACAGGGGTCTTCAAACTTTTTAAAGTGGGGGCCAGGGGCCGGAGAGATAGCATGGAGGTAAAGCATTTGCTTTTCATGCAGGAGATCATCGGTTCAAATCCCGGTGTCCCATATGGTCCCCCGTGCCTGCCAGGAGCAATTTCTGAGCCTGGAGCCAGGAATAACCCCTGAGTACTGCCGGTTGTGACCCAAAAACCACAAAAAATAAATAAATAAATAAATAAATAAATAAAAATAAATAAATAAAGTGGGGGCCGGATTACGGTCCCTTAGAGAGCTGGAGGGCCGGACTATATGAGCTACTAATTCCTACTCACACTGCACATATCTTATATAAATAAAATGAAAACCATTTATAAATAAACAGATCACGATCCAGTATTTCAATGGGAACTGTGGGCCTGCTTTTGGCTAATGAGATGGTCAATGTCCGGTTCCATATTTGTCACTGCCAGCCATAACAAGTGATGCAAGTGGGCATCAGTTAATCTTGATCTGGTTGGAGATTTCAGATGTTTCATTCTTGAAAAAGTCTGTTCACAGGTATAAGTGCTACCAAAGATGGTTACCATTTTGAGTGCATGATTCCTGATATGTGGATATACACTGAGTGTATGTGCTGGCAGGTATCTTGGCAACCAAACAGCGCTTACTGCTGGCGGGCCGGATCAGACTCCTCTGCCGGCCGCATGTGGCCCGTGGGCCGTAGTTTGAAGACCCCTGATCTACAATATAATGACTCACAAATACTTTTTTTTTTTTTTGGGCCACACCCGGTGATGCTTAGGGGTTACTCCTGGCTATGCGCTCAGAAGTCGCTCCTGGCTTGGGGGACCATATGGGACACCGGGGGATCGAACCGTGGTCCATTCAAGGCTAGCACAGGCAAGGCAGGCACCTTACCTCTAGCGCCACCGCCTGGCCCCACAAATTCTTATATTTAGCTCTGACCTATTTATTGAGCTCTGATTTAAATGTCAATAATCTTATGGTCATTTCTATTTGGATGTTCCATAAGCACCTCACTTTAATTCTCCTCTCCATTCTACCAGCCATCTATTCTTTCCCAAATTTATCCCCTAATCCTCTACTTTTATGGAACCCTAAAGCCACCACAATTAACTGAAGCAAAAATTCCAGTTGTATTTTGATTCTTCTTTGTCTCTATATCCTATTATATGTCATCAGTATTTGTTATAGGCTTAAGTATAAAACAATGTAAGAGCTGGGGATATAGCTCAAAGGCATAGCATGTGCATCACATTTTAAGGACCAGGCTTTGATCAAAAAGAACCCGTGCACATTTTATTGGCTTCTCACTAGTACCCAAGTTATTAACTTAGTATCTGTTGCTTTACATATTTCAGTAGCCGCCTGAACATTTTCTCCACTTTCTGTTCTTGTCCTCTAACATCTGTCTGCATTAGTCAGAGTGATATTAAACACATAAATCAGGGGTTGGGGATGTAACTTGATGGCCAAACACTTGTTTGGCATGTGTTAGGCCCTGGATTTGATTTTAGTAACATATAGTCCCTGAGTATGGGACATCTGGGAACAGCTCCTAAGCACTGAGTCAGGAACTGTCTCCACCCCCAGCACTATTGTTGTGTGGCCCCAAACCTAAAATAACTAAGTTCACATTCCAGCTATAATCCCTCACTGGATTCCAGTGCACCAGAGCCAAATTCCTTTTCTTGGCTTAAGACTCTAGATGAGCTAAACGTCTGGTCTCAAAGCAAGACTTCAGAACACAGCAGCAGCATGTAAGTTCTTAGGAAAGTAGCAGATTCTCAGGACTGATCAAAAGGCATAGCAGAAACCTTAGGACAAATTAATGAAAGCTAAGTTTGACAACCTCCAAATGATTCTGATGTAGGATAAAGTCAAGAAACCTGAGAAATTAGAGCACCCTACTTCTTAGTTCCTTCATTCAGCAATCTGGACTTCACACTTCCATTCTTCCCTTTCCTTAAACAGACTTGGAACCAATCTGACAATAATGGTTGGAATCAATTACTATGAACAAGAACTGGGAACTGAAAGGTAGTAAAGTGATTTGCAGTAACAAATGACAGTGCCTAAAAGGGAAAGAAGGAAGGAGGGAGGAAAGGAAGGAGAGAGAGAGAGAGAGAGAGAGAGAGAGAGAGAGAGAGAGAGAGAGAGAGAGAGAGCGAGAGCGAGAGCGAGAGAGGGAGGGAGAAGGAGAGAGAGAGTAAAATATAGAAGCAGGCTGAGGCAGGGGCAGTGGGCAGTAAGGTAATGGGGAAATTGGTAGTGGGAAATGAACAATGAAAGAAAATGATGGTAACATTGTGTGACTGGAACTCAAGTATCAACAACTTTTTAATTCTGTGTATAACCATTAGTTAATTAAAAAATAAAACAACAACAGATCCTGATCCTTGATTTTAGAGGACATGTTTGTTTTTAACAGCAGTAGTCTTTAAAACACCATGGTATTGGAACAGAAACAACCCTCTGACCAATGGAATAGACTTGAATATCCTAAAACTGACCCTCAGGTATATGACCAATTAATCTTTGATAAAGGGGCAAGAAATACAAAGTGGAGCAAGAAAAGCCTATTCAACTACAGGCATTGGAAAAAATTGGTCAACTATAAGCAAAAAAGTGACCTCAGACTAATCTTTAATGGCATGCATAAAAGTCAAATGAAAATGGATTAAATATCTTGATATTATATCTGAAACCAAAAGGTACATAGAAGAAAACATAGGCATAAAACTTGACACTAAAACTATAGGCATTTTCAAGGAGGAAGTATCACTAAGTGGAAACAAAGATAAATAAATGGTGCTACATTAAACTAAGAAGCTTCTGCAACTCAAAGGAAACAGTGACTAGGATACAAATACTATCCACAGAATGGGAGAAACTTGTCACCCAATACCAATCTGATAGGGGGTTAATATTTAAGGTATATATTATATATATTTAATATATATAGAGAGAGAGAAAGAGAGAGAGCTTAACAAAAAATAAATCTAGCCCCATCTAAAAATGGGAAGAAGAAATATACAGACATTATCTCAAAGAAGAAATTCCCCAAAGGCACATGAAAAAGAAATGCTCCACATCACTAATCATCAGGGAGATGCGAATCAAAACAGCAATAAGATATCATCTCACACCACAGAGACTGGCGCAAATCGCAAAGAACAAGAACAACTAGTGCCTTGCAAATGAGGGGAGAAAAGGACTCTCATTCACTGCTGAGAGAAATGTCAACTGGTCCAGCCTATTTGGAAAACAATATTGATATTCTTTCCAAAACCAGAAATTGAGCTTCCATATGACCCAGCACTCCACTCCTAGAAATATACCCTACAAGCCCCTAAACACTATGCATAAAAAAGCCCTCTACATTCCTATGTTCATCATAGCACTATTCACAATTGGCAAAATCTGGAAACAAGTCAAGTGCTCAAAAACAGATGAGTTAATAAAGAAATTGTGGTACATCTAACATGGAACACTATGCAGGTGTTAGAAAAAAATAAAGGCATGAAATTTGCCATAGTGGACAAATAGAAGGAAATTCCATATGAAATTTCACAGGACCTATGACCTATTGCTATTCGTGGCAAGCTTCCTGTCATGGACTGATACTTAAATGATCATTCTGGACAAGACTTGGTTGCCAAAAGTAGATAAAGTAATATGCATAATATTTTAACCCCAGAACTCAGAGTTGCTCCTTATCTTCAAATATTTCTTCCTCAGAGATATTCTCTGACCTCTACAGTAATAGCAATCAAACCTATCCTCAACAACTCAGCCTGCTCCTCAGATGACCTAATTTTGTTCTTATCACATTTATTACTCTAATTCTCTATACCTTTAGAATTTGGCCTTATTTATAGAATAACATTTCTAAGCCCTCCTAATAAATTTAGGATGGGTCCTCTATATAATCCTGGCTATTAAAAAATGCAAATGTTGGATATACAAACATACACCTTACACCAATACCAGAAGAAGAGGCCCCTACTTCCCATCACAGACTGTGGGAGCAATTTCCTAGAAAACAAGAAGCCTAGAGGTAGCCTAAATGGCCACTTGTGTTACCTTAAGAGCTTAATTTGTACAATCTCCTAGTCCTTCATTTATGAAATACAGGCATTAGAATAGATGGTTCTAGGTCCTATCCACTAGAGGCCC
Source organism: Suncus etruscus (assembly GCF_024139225.1). Classification (NCBI taxonomy): domain Eukaryota; kingdom Metazoa; phylum Chordata; class Mammalia; order Eulipotyphla; family Soricidae; genus Suncus; species Suncus etruscus. The sequence continues at coordinate 82,279,224 of NC_064852.1, forward strand.
ATGCATTATTTATTAGAAAACAGGAAATGGTGGATAGGGCAGGGCACAGTGACTGAGGTAATTTGCAAATCATATTTGGTTATGAAGTGACGACAATGCTGGTACTGGTCAGGAAAGGGTATCTTAATCCTCATGATTATAGGAAATATTTCTATTTCCTAGTGTCTTCCTAGTGCCTAATGCATACGCATTAGAAAAATGTTAACAGACTGAAGAACTCAAAAAGTAAATTCTAAAAATCTTATTATTTAAGGCTTTCATTTTTATTTCTTTTATATTTCAGCACCTAAAATGCTAAGACTCCTTTCACATGCCATTTGTCATAACCTATAGTTGAAAATGATCACTCTGGACAAGACTTGAGTGCTGAAAGTAGATAAAGTATTACTACATTGTTTCCTTTTCATCAGGACATCCACAACACAACTTCAACACATCATCCACAGATTCTTATTATCTTAATTACACTCCCCAGCATTTCACTCCTTCCTTTTTGCACCAAACTTCCAGAACTTAACTATCTAAGTCCTTGAAGCAACACTAGTCTGACTGAAAAAAATCTCAGCTTCTTTAATTTTAATATTGATTTTTAAGTGAATAATTAATAGAATTACTGGAAACAGCCTTAATATATATGGAACAACTTGTGAAAGAAAATATTTTAGCTATAATTTTTATGACCTCTAACTACTGATCAGGTATCTCTAATAAAAATAAGTTATTGGGGGCCAGAGCGGTGGCACAGCAGTAGGACATTTGCCTTGCATGTGGCTGACCTAGGACAGGCCACAGTTCTATCTCCTGCTGTCCCCCAAGCCAGGAGTGATTTCTGAGCGCATAGCCAGGAATACACCCTGAGCATCACCAGGTGTGGCCCAAAAACAAAAACAAAGTTATTAAACTGAGATGTTTTATAAGTGTACCTACTGTATTTCACAGACTTTGTGCAAAAATATGTCAGTAGCATCTTGTATATATTGATTACATATTAATATTTTTAATGAAGGGACTAACAAATGTATCACTATCATTGGCAAGTTCTATAATATCCTCGATTGACTTGCCTCCTTATGTAATCCCTTCCTGTTAGGATAGGCTGAACTTAATGACTCTGTCCAGTGAGTTGAATATACCAAACGTGAAGCGATGTTATGTCTGAGATTAGGTTACTAAAACTCTATGAAGTCTGCTTTGGACACTCATTTGCTCTATGGGAAGCCAGGTGCTATGTTGTGAGCTACCTCTCATTGGCCATTTGCCAAGGAGGATGTGAGAACTGCCAATAGCCTTAGGAATAAGTTTGGAAGCAGATCCTATTCTAGTCCAGACTTGAGCCCCAGTTGTCACCCCTGATTGCAGCTAACCCTCCCACCTCAGCATGCTAAAAAAAAAAAATCACAGCTCTATGTAGTTCATTGACTTCATATTGTGTTAAGTAACTTCATTACTATATTAAAAAATGAAAAATAAATAAATTTTAAAAGTAACTTCATTACTGCTATGCTGTAAAACTATGGTTTTCAACAGCCAGTCCATGAACCAGTGCTTGCAGTCCAGAAACATTAAAACCATTGAAAAAACCACAACTTAAAAGCAATGTTCTTCAACCTTTATATTTCCCTACAAATGGCAACCTAAACCAAAGTGGCAGAATGCTCCTTTCCTTACCTCTGGGCCAGCACTACTTAGTGGACTGTGGTTAAAGGTCACTGTTGTAAAATAATCATGCTTCATTCAATTAGAAGTATATAGAGGCTTTCTGACAAAATCTTCCTCTTTCAATGCCTCCCTTAAAAGCACCTTTCATGTTCTACACAAAATTTCTTCTACTGTCTGAAACGCTTTAGTATTTTGTTTATATTGATAGTATTATACCTGTACAGTTCCTGTGTTCAATAAATGCAAAGCTGATCTATCACTCTGAAAATTGGTAAATCCAATGACAAGAGACATGTCTTCACTCTTGCACTGATAGCATAGCAAAAGGAAGAATTTGTCAAGTAACAAGTAGAATACAGGCGCGATTATCCCCTCTTAGGTCTTACTGCATGATTTTCAATATATATTTCGTTACTGTCCAGAAAAAGATTCAGGTGAAATTGTTGAATATGTACATTTTGTATTTTTATTAATAACCTGTTTCAGAGTTTCGTTTTTGTTTTTGTTTTTTGGGCCACACCCAGTGACCCTCAAGGGTTACTCCTGGCTATGTGCTCAGAAATAGCTCCTAGCTTTGGGGACCATATGGGACGCCAGGGGATCAAACTGTGGTTCATCCTAGGCTAGCGCTGGCAAGGCAGTCGCCTTACCACTCTGCGCCACTGCTCCAGCCCCTTCAAAATTTTTTAAAAATACTTGACTGAATCTCTTAGCATTCTGGAATTTCCAGCATCCCAGAGAATTTCATCCCATATATAGAATGGTTCTATACCCATGGCAGGGAGACATAGGTGTGTAAGATAAACCTCTGATCACATACCCTTAAATACTGAAGGTACTTTTGAGAGGGTATATTGGTAATGGGCAGTGACTGTATACATCAAACCCATAAATGTTAACACTACTGTAACCATACTACCTAAACTACAAAAATATAATGAAGAGGTAAATTTTCTATAGCAATATAAAATGGGTGATCAGGAAGAAGCTCAGGACAATGAATTTTAAAAATTATCAAAACCTGGGGCAGTCAAACACTCCATGACATTGAGACTAAAGGTATCTTTAAAGAGTAAACAGTACTCTCCAAACAAGTGAAAGTAGAAATAAATAAATGGGACTATTAAGCTGAGAAGCTTCTGCACCTCAAAGGAACTAGTGCCCAGAATACAAGAGTCACCCAATACCCATCAAATAAGGGGTTAATATCCAAAAGGCACTGACAGAACTTTACAAGAGAAAAACATCTAACCCCATCAAAAAATGGGGAGAAGAAATGAACAGACACTTTGACCAAAAAAAAAAAAAATTCAATGGCTAAAGGCACATGAAAAAATGTTCCACATCACTAATCATCAGGGAGATGCAAATCAAAACAACTATGAGGTACCATCTCACGCAACAGAGATTGGCACACATCAGAAAGAATGAGAACAAGCAGTGCTGGTGGGGATGTGGAGAGAAAGGAACTCTTATTCACTGCTAGTGGGAATGCCATCTGGTCCAACCTTTGTGGAAAGTGATATGGAGTTTTCTCCAAAAGTTGGAAGTTGAGCTCCCATATGATCCAGCTATACCACTCCTAGGGATATATCCTAGGAACACAAAAATACAATACAAAAATTCCTTTCTCACACCTATATTCATTGCAGCATTGTTTACAATAGCCAGACTCTGGAAACAGCCTAGATGCCCCTCAATAGATGAATGCTTAAAGAAACTATGGTACATATACACAATGAAATATTATGCAGCCATCAGAAGAGATGAAGTCATAAAATTTTCCTATACATGGATGTATATAAAATCTATTATGCTGAGTGAAATGTCAGAGGGAGAGAGATAAACACAGAATGTTCTCCCTAATCTATGGGTTTTGAGAAAAGTGAAAAACATTTGTGTAATGATTCTCAGAGACAAAATAGAGGAGGACTGGAGGGTCCAGCTCCTGACATGAAGTTCACCACAGGGATCGTTTAGTGCAGTTACAGAAATAATTACACTGAGAGCTATCATAACAAAATGTGGCTGAATGAGGGAAGTAGAAAGCCTGTCTAGAGTACAGGCTGATGTGGGGTGGGGAGGAAGGATAATTGGGATATTGGTCATGGGAATGTTGCACTGGTGAAGGATTTTATATATATTAAAAAATAAAAAATAGGGCCGGGCGGTGGCGCTGGAGGTAAGGTGCCTGCGCTAGCCTAGGACGGACCACGGTTCGATCCCCCGGCGTCCCATATGGTCCCCCAAGAAGCCAGGAGCAACTTCTGAGCGCATAGCCAGGAGTAACCCCTGAGCATCACAGGGTGTGGCCCAAAAACCAAAAAAAAAAAAAAAAAAAAAAAAAAAATAAAAAATAAAAGAAAGAAAAGATAAGGCCTCCCAATTCTTACCACAGGCTGTGTTCTTTACACTGACTGTTAGAAAGAGGAGGTACAGTAAATGCACCCCATATACACCTCAACACAGGCCCTTTGCCTGGTCTGTATTGTGAATTGGGGGACAAAAAAAAAAAAAACCTGGGGCAGGAGCAGCAGCGCAGGGGTAGGGCATTTACCTTTCATGCTGCTGACCTAGGAAGGACTGTGGTTCAATCCCGTGGTGTACCATATAGTCTCTAAGCCAGGAGTAACTCCTGAGCATCACAGGGTGTGGCACAAACACAAACAACAACAATAAAAATATCAAAACAAAGATGTAACATAAAAAGCAGCTAAGTTATTCTGCCTGCCCTTAGCCAACCAACCAGCACAAACTTGAAAATCACCCTAGGCTCTGACTTAAGTCCCAGTTGTGTCCTTGCCAGGAGATAATTTAGAGAGAAATAAGACTGAATGAATGTCACCAGAATTCAGAGGTTCTACCTTAACCAAGGAAGAATTTTTATTAGCATAAAGAGCAGCTAAGGCATCTGGTAAAGGTGCAAATAATAATTTTTCCAGGGCAACTCCCCAAGCACCCCATTCTGGAATTATCTGACCACATCTAGTTCTTGCTTAATTTCACTTTTTTTTATGAAGTTCTCTTTCTCCCTCACTTTCACTCTTTCTAATTTTCATCTCATATTCTTAATATTGTACTCCTGACTTTGGTGACTCCCAGCTGTGCTCAGTGCTGAGATCACTCTTGGTGAGCTCAAGAGATTATATGGAATGCAGGTAATTTAATCTGAGCCAGCCATATAAAAGGCAAGCGCTTTATCTTTTATACTATCTCTCCAGCCCACATTTTAAACTTTTCACAGAAAAAAATTAATCTACTACACTGTGTTAATAAAGTGTTCACAAAGAGTCTACAAATTAATATACAGTTTTCATTAAATTTATTTTTCACATATTAAATCATCAACTTCTTTTTACTGCTTTCAGTCATCATCTAAAGTGAATTCCAGGAAACCTCTTCCTAACACTAGATCTTCAATGGTAATGAAATTTCGTGAAACTTCTGTTTGAACTTAGTTATTATATACCCAGAAACATGTAACTTGTTCTGTGTTTTAACTCATGCAATGAATGGGTGATATGACAGAAGTTTAAATTTTTATTTAGGAACCAACTCAAAATCTGATATTTTTCAGATAAAAATAGTTTAGTTGCTTCTAAATAAACACCCTCTTGATATTAAACAAATTGACAGTGTTTATTATCATGTTACACATCATGCATACATAAAAGTTGCTAAGTTCTAAGTATGTATCAAGTATATCTTGACTCATGATTAATTATAATTTCACAATATACATAATTTTAGTTATCTTACACAAACACATGCATGTGCCTGTCTGTGTATACTCATGGTGAATATCAAGTTAGTAACTATTAATCACTTAACATGAAGTGTATCCCAACGTAGTTTGTGAAGTAATATTACATGAAGAAATTTGTATTTTTCTTTTTTTGTTTTTTGTTTTTGGGTCACAAAAGTTCCTCCTGGCTCTACACTCAGAAATCGCTCCTGGCAGGCTTGGGGGACCATATGGGATGCCAGGATTCGAACCAATGACCTTCTGCATGAAAGGCAAACGCCTTACCTCCATGCAATCTCTCCGGCCCCAGAAATTTGTTTTTTTTTTCCATTTCAACAAAACATCTATTTCAATAGGAAAAATGGCTTCCCTAAAGTTGATTCTGATACATTAAAAAATGTAATATTCATTATGGAAGTCAGCTAATGAAACTATCCTATTTTATCAGCAAGTAATTTCTGGAGAAATTTCTGTAAACTTTAGTGATAGTGAAAACATTCTCAATATCAAAGTTTAATTTTGAGGGGCCGGAGAGATAGCATGGAGGTAAGGCGTTTGCCTTTCATGCAGATGGTCATTGGTTCGAATCCCAGCATCCCATATGGTCCCCCGAGGCTGCCAGGAGCGATTTCTGAGCGTGGAGTCAGGAGTAACCCCTGAGCAGTGCTGGGTGTGACCCAAAAACCAAAAAAAAAAAAAAAAAAAGCTTAATTTTGAGACTTAAGTTTATTTAACTATTGTATGTTCTATGAAATTAGTTTAAAAATTACATGATGCATTAATCATATTTTATTAAAATTAATCATTTATTCCTGAGAAGCTCTAAGATAATCTCATTCAAAAACACACAGCAACTCCTATAAATGAAATAGCTGATTTGGCTTTCAGGTTGAGTGTATCTGTTTATATTTTATTTTTATAGTTTTTTGTTTGCTTGCTTTTTTACTAATGGAAGTGATGGAAATGGAAGTGATAGAGCCAAAAACCAAACAACCTAGCTAGCTTAACATTATTATCTGCTGATTGATAACATTAAGACACTTCAGAAAGTGTCAAGAAGAGAGCATAATAGTAGAGCACTTGTCTTGCATGTGTGGGGCTCAGGTTAAATAGCTAGTATTAGGGTGAAGAGTGTAAGAGATATTACAGAAAGTCAAGAAAGAGAAAGAAAAAATATTGCAATTAATGGGCCAGAGCAATAGTACAGTGGGTGGGGTACTTGCCTTACTCATGGTCGACCTAAATTTGACTCATAACGTCCCTTGAACCTGGTAGGAGTGATCCCTGAGCATAGAGCCAAGAATCAGGCCTGAGCACAGTCAGGTGTGGCCCAAATAACAAACCAAAAAAAAATTGCAATTAAAAAATCTAAATATTAATCACAACATATTAATTGAGGGCAAGATTATGGAATGAATCATCTCAAGGTTATTCTAGGCTCTACACTTACTAATTATCAGGACACTGAATCTCTCTAAATATTTCTTCAGTGAAAAATTGGCTTCTGTCCTGTCTCACAGATCTGCTGAGAGTTAAATGAATAGTGTGCTTTTAAAGTCTAGTTTACTGACCCTCAAACCCAGCTATACAATGAACTAACTTACTTACAAAGTTTTAGAAAATGTTGAGGCCTAGGTGCATGCATAAATTTTTAATTTAATTAGTTGCAGGGATATTATTTTTATGAATGTGTCAGAATTTTATTTATTTTTGGCAATAAGCATAATTTTCAATTTATTGATTCATCATTAACAATACTAAGGAATTCAGGGGTATAATTTTACAATTTTATATAAGTATAAAACTGACTCTGTGGACCACCAAATTTCCAGTGACATATATCCCACCACCAAATTCCTTCCTCATATATCCCATTTCACCTTCCATCAGTTTCTTGGGCATCTAAACAATTTGTTGGACCATTCTAGTTCATTTTCTTTAATTATTATAATCCACATACAAGTAAAACTTACACTTTTCTCTTCCTTATTTACTCATCTTTTTTTTGTTTGTTTGTTTTTGTTTTGGGGCCACACCTGGCGTTGCTCAGGGATTACTCCTGGCTGGCTGCTCAGAAATAGCTTCTGGCAGGCACGGGGGACCATATGGGACACCGGGATTTGAAACAACCACCTTTGGTCCTGGATCGGCTGCTTGTCTTCCTTATTTACTTCACTTAATATAGTCACTTTAAATTCTATCCATTTATCGCTGAAGGTAGAATTTTGTCAGCTTTAAAGGCAGAGTAGTATTCCATTGAGTATATATACATTCTTTATTCAGATATCTATTTATGGGCATTTAAGTTTATTTTTGTCAACTGTGAGTAATGCTACAATGAGTATATGGAGACAAATAGCTTTTCAAATGTCCATATTTTAAAAAAGTCTATATCATATAGTATTGCCATATATGTGTGTCTATATATCCAATAATCCAATATGTGATAATACATACAATATATAGTATGTGTATTTCATATATACACATACATATAGATAGCACATATATTGATAGCAATACTCTATGGTATATAACTATATGATTATATGACAATAACATGTGACAATACACATATTATATGTATTGTTACATACATGTGGGGTTGAAAGCTTTCCAAACAGGGCTCAGGATCAATGCTAAGGCTTGAAGATACAAAACTGCTCAAGACCTACTGTGCTGGAGACTACCAGGACCACCCTAGCAGTGCTTGGGGATCTTCACGGCTACACTAATGGCGCTCTAAAGGCCATGAAATGCCTGGTTCAAACTAAGATAATGTTGCAGCACCCCATATGTGAAATAACTCTTTGTTTCCTCGTTTGATATTTTTTAGAGAACACTTTTGACAGTGCAAGGAATCAAATGCTATGCCTTGCACATGCAAAGTAAGTGTTCTACAACTGAGTGATATCCCAAACAAAAGATCACTTTACTTTTACATTAAATTTAGTCATTATTTTTGTGGCACCAGAGACTGACCCCAGGACGTCATATATGCAAACAAGTGCTTTAAAACTGAACTAAAAAACAAAACAAAACAAAAAAAACCTGAACTACACTCCTAGTTTCCTTTTTAGAATCTCTATACCATTTTCAATCATGGCTGTATTACATTTGACTCATCAAAATTTTAAAAATTTCTCCAAGTGAAAGGAAATAGATTCCCTTGATGATTTACATTGAAATAGAATTTATATTTTTAAAAGGCATAAATAATGTAGATTAGAATATATGTAACTATATACACATTAAAGTAACTACCACAAAGTAATTTATCTTAATGAACTTTGGTGTATGTATATATTTTTTTCAATGGAATACTACTCTGCCATGAAGAGAAGATTTACCTGTTTTATAAATTATGTTATAATTTTAGTATATGTCTGGGATTTCCTAAATTGTTTACAAGAGATATTTATTTTATATACTATTAAGTATTATGAATCAATTCAGGACCAGAGAAAAAGTATACGAGTATGCTACTTTTCGTGCACACAACCAACCTGTTCAATTCCTGGCACTACATATGATCATCCTAACACTACTATGAGTGACCCTGAACACAAAGCCAGGAAAAAATCCTGAGTGCTACCACTCCTACTCACATACACACACACAAAAAGAGTTCAACATTAACAAGAGGAATAATGAAAAATGGGTTAATATGAATGAACATACCAAAAGAAGAAATAAATCATTAATCAAAATAAATGAGTAAAGTTAAAAAATATTTAAAATTGATATGAGTGAGTCACAAGTCAATATGGTTTACAGGCTACTACATTTTCTCACTGGAGAGAAATAGAGTGGGTAGATTAAAGAAACACTATATGAGGCCCTCAGGTATCAGTGACAAACATAAAATGAGTCAAAGAATTTATTCAAATGAGTTCAAAATTCAAAGAAAAGGCCACTTATTAAACTCAGTTTAGTCTTTTTTTTCCTGTTTTTTATTTTTTATTTGTTTGTTTATGGGTACAAACGGTACCCACAGCTTACCCACAGGCTCTGTACTCAGAGATTTTTCTCTTGACAGGATTTAGGGGACCACATGTGATGTCAAGAATTGAACCCACCTTGACTGTATGCAAGGTAAGTGACAGACCTGTTGTCATTTTCCTTAGCACCTGGATTGGAGCTTTGTATATACAAACTGTGGTGTCAGTCTCCAGAACCACAAATTCACCAAGCATCACCAGTGTCAACTCTGGAGACTGAAAGTGTCCCTGGAGCACAGTAGGCATGGCATTCAAAACAAATAAATATAAATTTAAGATCTAAATTATCAATGGACAGTTTCATGGTTTATTCTCTGAAATAATAAAATGAAAGAAATGAAAGGAAAGAGGGAAGGAAGAGAGAGAGGGATGGAGGGAGAGAAAGAAAAAAAGGAAGGAAGGAAGGAAGGAAGGAAGGAAGGAAGGAAGGAAGGAAGGAAGGAAGGAAGGAAGGAAGGAAGGAAGGAAGGAAGGAAGGAAGGAAGGAAGGAAGAAAGAAAGAAAGAAAGAAAGAAAGAAAGAAAGAAAGAAAGAAAGAAAGAAAGAAAGAAAGAAAGAAAGAAAGGAGAAAGAAGAAAAGAAAGCAAGAAAGCAAGAAAGCAAGAAAGCAAGAAAGAAAGAAAGCAAGAAAGAAAGAAAGAAAGAAAGAAAGAAATAAATAAAGAAAGAAAGAAATAAAGAAAGAAAGAAAGAAAGAAAGGAAGAAAGAAAGAAAGAAAGAAAGAAAGAAATAAAGAAAGAAAGAAAGAAAGAAAAGAAAAGAAAGAGAAAAAAAGGAAAAGGAAAGGAAAAGAAAAAAGAAAAGAAAAGAGGGACTGGTGAGGTGACACTAGAGGTAAGGTGTCTGCCTTGCAAGCACTAGCCAAGGAAGGACTGCGGTTTGATCCCCAGGTCCATATCGTCCCCCCAAGCCGGGGGCAATTCCTGAGCGCTTAGCCAAGAGTAACCCTTGAGTATTCAAACAGGCGTGGCCCAAAAAACGAGAGAGGAGAGAGGAGAGAGAGGAGAGAGAGAGAGGGAGGAGAGAGAGAGAGAGAGGGAGGAGAGAGAGAGAGAGAGAGAGAGGAGAGAGAGAAAGAGAGAGAGAGGGAGGGGAGAGAGGGAGAGAGAGAGAGAGAAAGAGAGAGAGAGAGAGAGAGGGAGGAGAGAGGGAATGTTCACAACTAAGACTTATTTTATAAGTTCCAAGTTGGAACTAAGATGGCACTAAGATGTCTTTTATAGGAGAATCAATAAACTATAACATATCAGATAACAGGATATTATTTGCTAATCAAAAGAAATAAAAATGGTTGAGTGCATCAATAAGCTATGACATATAAGACAATAGAATACTATTTAATAATAAATAGTTATGAAGCTATGAAAATAAAAACCACAAAGAGAAATCTTGAAACACATACTACTAAGTGCAAAATATCAGTCTGAAAAGTCTAGATATTATATGAGTTTAGCATTATATCATTCTTATAAAAGAAAAAATAGTCACTAAAGCAATCAGAAGCTGGGACAGAATGGATTTCATAGCAGTGAAAAATATTCTATATGATACAATAATGATGGATACATTTCATTATTCATTCTTCAGAATCCATTATATATATCACAAAAGTAAACTTTTATGCAAATCATGAACTTTGGCAGATAATGATGTGTCAATGTAGGTTTTCATGTCAGGGTTTTTTTTAATATGACAAATGTAACACAGTGGTGATGGAGGATGTTGCTAATGGAAGACACAGTGGATATATGGGGAAAAGTAGACAGAATAAAATCTCAATTTTGCTATCAATAAACAACTGTGTTGAAAAACAAAATCTTAAATTAGCTAAAGATAAATTAAAACAAAAATGTTTCTGAAGTCACAACCTCAAAAATTTACTCTCAATCATGTACGTTAGTAAAATTTAAACAGTAATTAGTCATAAGTCCATTAGCACTATAATTTAAGTTTAGGAGTGCTATGTGTCAGAGTAACACATATCCTAGCATGAGATTTATTGATATACCAATGAAGAAAAGTTCATGGAATTAAAAGTTTGGAATCTTCCAAACAAATGTTTCTACTTCAAGTTTTTCTAATTACTGCTTAAAAGGACCACTTAAAAATAGCTGTTCAGGGGCCCGGAGAGATAGCACAGCGGTGTTTGCCTGCAAGCAGCAGATCCAGGACCAAAGGTGGTTGGTTCGAATCCCGGTGTCCCATATGGTCCCCTGTGCCTGCCAGGAGCTATTTCTGAGCAGACAGCCAGGAGTTACCCCTGAGCAACACCGGGTGTGGCCCAAAAACCAAACCAAAACAAAACAAAAAAAAACAAAAAAAAATAGCTGTTCAGGGGATAGAGTGATAGATACAGTAAGTAAAGCACTTGCCTTGCAAGTGGCCATCCCAGATTCAATCCCTATATGGTACCACGAGCATTGATAGGAGTGACCCTTAAGTACAAAGCAAGGAGTAAGCCCTGAATACCACCTTGAGTGGCTTGTCCCAAAATAAACAAAACAAAACAAACACAAATAAAATAATTTTCTCAAAATTTAGAAATATTAAAATCTAATATATCACTATATAATAAATATCATGATCTAAGTATAAAGTATAAACATAAAATGTTTTGAACAAAACAGAGAAAATACTTGGGACCTATGTAAAAATGTTTATAGATATAACACTAATTTTACAACCCACCAAAGATTATTTAAAAAAATAAAATCTATTAACTGGACTCTAAAAATTCTAAAGTTTTTACTCAAAACAAGAGCATGAGAAAATTTAAAGACAAAACCAGAAGGAAATACTTAAAGTTTACATATCCAACAATAAAGGGATTCCTCTAAATTAAATAGTAAGAAAGCAATCAAATTATAAAATGGAAAAAAGGAGCCATGAGGAAGTGGCTTAGGCATAGGACTCACAAGAGTGGGCCCTGGGTTAAATCTCAGACCCCGAAACAAAACAAAAACAATAACAACAACAAAAAAAGAAGGATCATAAAGTTTAATCACTTTGTCAAAGAGAACATAAAAAAGACAGGCACATACAAATGCTTACATCATTACTCTTTAGAAAATGCAAAAAAGTAATAAAATATATTATATGCCTCAATCAAAACAACTAATAACAAGTGCAGATGAGAATATAGGAAACTTGGATCATTTATCCTCAAAATAACCTCAAACAGGAATGACAGCAACGTATTTAAAAAGTATCCCAAGAGACATGAATTACTTTTTTCACCACTTATTTCCGCATTTTTTCCATAAAACTAAGAAAGGAATAAAGAAAGGCTGGGGGGTGGGGAGGGCAGGGGCCAAGTGGACTCAGATGCAATGGTGGGGAAAACATAAGGACAGAACTAAATATCCAAGCCAAAGTAACAACAATAGAAACAGAGACCTAAACTTTAACAATCTAAACTTAAATGAGCCTGTTATACTACAGGCCAGGGGGCAAATGGTGGTGGTTCGGGATGCACTCTGGGTCCATTGGTGAAGGGAGGTTGACACTGGTGGTGGGAATGGCCATGACTCACTGTATATCTGAAATTCAACTATGAAGGACTGTTTCACAATTGTTTCAATAAAATAATTTTTTTTAAGAAAGCTTCCCGGGCCAGGAGATATAGCACAGTGGCGTTTGCCTTGCAAGCAGTCGATCCAGGACCAAAGGTGGTTAGTTCAAATCCCGGTGTCCCATATGGTCCCCCATGCCTGCCAGGAGCTATTTCTGAGCAGACAGCCAGGAGTAACCCCTGAGCACCGCCGGGTGTGGCCCAAAAACCAAAAAAAAAAAAAAAAAAAAAAAAAAAAGAAAGCTTCCCAAGTTAGACTGGAGCAATAGCAGAGTAGGTAGCATTTGCAAGTGCCCAACCCAGCTTCGATCCCTGGCATTCTATCTGGTCTCTGAGCCTGCTAGGAGTGATTTCTGAGCACAGAACCAGGAGTAAAGATTGAGCACCACTGAGTATGGCCCCCCCAAAACGAAACAAAATGTCTGAAGGAATAAATGTGATAGACAAACTAGGGTATCCATATAATGGAATACTATTTGGCAATAAAAAAGCTATGAAATCATGATGCACTCAACAACTTTTCTTTTTTGTATGATTTTTACATAGGGTACACACCCAGAAGTAATGCAGGTGTGGTGAGTAGGGTCAACCCAAGCAGATCTTTGTCTAAGGCAGTGCTGGAGCCAGTGGTTGGGATTCTCGGATAAAATTCAGAGCCTAACGTATACCTAGGCATGTGCTTTACCACTTGAGCTATTTCCCAGACTCTCAATCAACATCTTTGATGAGGTTATGGCAATTACATAAAGAGAAAAATGTCTTTATGTGAGGGTTACATACCTATGGTGCTATAAAGTGTCCCAAAAGATAAATTGGTCAAAGAAATCAGATCACTGCCAGTCAGGGTGGGGGCAGTATGTTGGTATAATGGTAACACAAAGGGATTCTTTTGTAGTGATGTAACTAGTCTGCATTTGACAATGGTGGCACCACATAAATGAAGTCTATGCATGAGTTTATGATATTGTGCCAGTGTGACTTTCCTGACTTTAACAATGTACTTTGGTTGTATAATCTATTATTACTGGGAAGATCACAGACAAACTGTAGCCATTTTTACAATTCAAAATATCCTTTCAAAACTCAGTTTTCTTGTAATGTAATCTCCTCTATCAAGAATGAAACAACCCAATATAGAGTTCCTTAAAAAAAAAAAAGAGGTCAGAATCCAAATAAACCTTCGCTTATACTTATATACTTTTTGTATAACAATAATATCTCATACTGTAAAACTAACAACTCTGTCTAACAATAAGTTTAAATTTAAAAATTCATTTTAGTGAATGGATACTGAATCTAAACACTTTTAACACTGATTTAATACTTCATCTAGAGGACATAGAATATTTCTTTTATTCCAATAAAACACTGATAGTCTTTTAGTCTCTCTAATATTTCTCTTTTTTTTTTTTTGGTTTTTGGTTTTTGGGTCACACACCTGGCAGTGCTCAGGGGTTACTCCTGGCTGTCTGCTCAGAAATAGCTCCTGGCAGGCACGGGGGACCATATGGGACACCGGGATTTGAACCAACCACCTTTGGTCCTGGATTGGCTGCTTGCAAGGCAAACACCACTGTGCTATCTCTCCGGGCCCCTCTAATATTTCTCTAGCCCTAGCAAGTTAGTTTTAATTTGAGCACTGAGATTTTTTCCTAAGTATAAAAATGGTACTCAATTCCCTTAAGATTTTTATAATTTATAACTTTTGTTTCTTTGTTTTGGTGCCATACCTGGTGACACTCAGGAGCCACTCCTAGTTTTGTGCTCAGAAATCACTCCTAGCAGGCTTAGTGAACATTATGGAATGCCGGAAAATAAATCCTGATTCGGTGCAGAGCAAATGCCCTAGTCATGTGATATCTCTCTGGTCCTAATTTTATGACTTTTAAGAATATTTTTCTTTTCCATTTATTACATTTATGCTTTTGTGGTGCCGAGGATCAAATCCAGGACCTTGCACAATAATAATAAAAAAAAAAAAATAGAGCTCGCTCTGCCACTGAGCTACACTCCTATGCCCCAAAATTTGTTTATTTTTCTGTGGTGCCCAAGCTTCACCCATGCAAACCAAGAGCTCTACCACTGAACTAAATTTCTAGATTTCTTTACATATAAAAAATACTGTATAGTAGAATACATAAGAGACTTTGGACAAAGATTTGAAATTCTTTCAAAGATGAATGTAGTATATAGCTGGGTAATTATGGTTAACAATACTGTGTTATATATTTGAAAGCTTCTAAACAAGTAGATCTTCAATGGTCTTACCACATAAACAGCAACTGACCTATTATAATAGAAGTGCTAGCAAACACTATGGCAGTAGTAATACTGTGTGTGATGTGTAAGTCTACCAAACTGGCACATGACATAACTTATATGCATACAATGGCTTCTCAATAAATCTCAAAAAATATTTTTCATAAGAAAATTTTAGCTCTCATATGTACTTTCATTTTATTTAAATTACAAATTTATAATATAAACTATTGGTGCTTTAATTAGATAGTGCACCGATAATCCAACCACTCTAGCATATACAAAAAAGTTCATATTCACATTTCACCTAAGATTACATATGCCAGCTATTTATTTGAAGAGTGAAATTAGTATAGTCTTTCAAAAAATCAAAAGTACCACTTAAAAAGATTGTATAAACTCACACATACTTTTTTTTTACAAAAGAAGTACAGAACAATTTTTTTAAAATAATGTTTAATGCTGTTCTGGGTTACTTAAACAAAATCCTATGTAATTAAGTACTTGTCGAATCAAAATTTCTACAAGCAGCCTTCTTACTCAAGATTCATTCTGGGGCCGGCGAGATAGCATGGAGGTAAGGCGTGCAGAAGGACAGTGGTTCGAATCCCGGCATCCCATATGGTCCCCTGTGCCTGCCAGGGGCGATTTCTGAGCGTAGAGCCAGGAGTAACGCCTGAGCGCTGCCGGTGTGACCCCAAGAAACAAAACAAAAAAAAAGATTCATTCTGACAAAATTAATACTATGCTCAGGGAACAGCTGTAAAAGTAACTTGTTGAGCATTGTTTGTATTAGTTTGTGCTTGTTTTCCTAGTGCCAGATATTAAACCCAGGGCTTCCCATATAAAAGCAAAGGCTCCACTGTTACATTATATCCTGACTCTGTTTCTTGTTGCTGCTTGTAAAAATTAATTTAAAGTTGACTAATAGTCACCTTTTCTACTCACTATGCCTGTGTTAATATTGTGAGGGTTCAGGCAATAATGGAAAAGGAAAAAGAGCACCTATCTAGACTGAAATGCTAGGTCTAAATTTCCCTCCTAAGTAACTAACACCTCTAAATTATAGTTTACTAATTAATATAAAATGTGAGTACATTCAGAACATTTTTATAGAATTCTGTGATATTAAAAAAATAGTGGTTAGTACTTGTAAAACTGAAAGTCCTACGAAAGTATAATTATCATATTGTTTATTGAATGTTTATGGCAATTTGAAAGAATTTCACATCTCAAAGAGTGAAAACATATCACATAAGAACATAATGAACAACAATAATTTATATAACTAAAATACACTGAATTACTATAATTAACTTTTTCCTTAACAAACGTGATTAAAACATAAGCCATCATTCAATGTGTTGAGAAAAATAATTATGTAATTTATTCTCCAAAACATCAATTCATGAAACTATAAATTTTCCTCATGGAACTTTTAATATACACATTCTGAGTAGGAAAAGAAACTCATGTTTAAAAATACAGTGCAGATGGAAATATCATAACAATATAAGAGGTATATTATTAGAAAACATGAAAGTACTTCTAAATTCGTTTTAAAAGTCTTA
Source organism: Suncus etruscus (assembly GCF_024139225.1). Lineage (NCBI taxonomy): Eukaryota > Metazoa > Chordata > Mammalia > Eulipotyphla > Soricidae > Suncus > Suncus etruscus. Next base: position 82,296,031 of record NC_064852.1, read on the forward strand.
GTAATAACATATACTCACAATTTTTGCATAAAGTTTCTATGAAATAGCGCTGTCCCTTCATCTCTTCACTTTTAGAACTGTCAGACTGACTGCCCTGTACTGTTAACTCTGCTTATCACATGTGTAAGTACCAGGTACTCCTTGCCTCCAACAAATACGTAAAAAATGGAATTCTCCAGTCTTACAAAACCATTCCTGGAATGGTCAAGCAACACTTTCACATATGCTTTTACGGAAGAGAATGTTTCTCACATAGTAGTTGTACAAGTGGATCTTTACTAAGCAATTTAAAAACTGAAGAATTTAACATCTTGGCCTTTTTACTGCTACAAATGCTTGCAAATTCTCAATATATACTTTATGAATACATAACATAAATAGATATGTAGACATATGCAATTTATGGTAGGATTTCACTAGGTAATTCAGTTAGTCATTAGATATTAGTGTTAAGAAACACATATGTCAAGTAAAAAAGCCTAATTTGAAAAAATTTGGGGACATATGAAAAGAAGATTTAAAGAAAAGAATTTACATTTAATTTGGAAAAAGAGAAACAAACTTTTAGCATATGTCTTAAGAATTTTTCTCTATTAGTTTAAGACAAATATTATATTTCACCAACAGAAAGACAGCCTATATATGCTGATTCTTGATATATATAAATTCAGTCCTATTAGTTCTGAACAAAATGAGCACAGATGAATGGAGTCAAATCCAGAACACTTTATTTTATTTAATTTTTATTTAATTTTATTTTTTAATTTTTATTTTGTTTATTGTTTCTTTGGGGGGGTTTGGGGGGCTATACCTAGTGGCTCTCAAGGGTTACTTTTGGTTCTGAGCTCATAAATTATGCCTGGCAGGCTCTGGAGACCATATGGAATGCCAGGGATTGAACCAAAGTAGACCACATGCAATGCAAACTTATCCTACAGACTGTGCTATCACTCTGGCCCCAACATTTGATTTTACGGTTGGTCCTTCAATAAGTCCAGTACCTGAGTACTGGATGATCTCACTCATCTATAGTGCATAGGGAGACAAAACAAAGAATATATAATAGCCAATGATGTAAATGGAAAACTCCACATTGGGAGGGGAATAAGAGGACTGGAGGTGACACGTGATATTTGCTGGAGAGTCTTAGGCACTTTGGTGGTGAAATACTGTGTTCACTAACATAAAAAATGTTAGCACCATTGTCAGCAAAATTTTACTAAACAATACCATATATTTCCTTTAAAAGAAACAATCATATTGTTCACCAACAGGAAATAAACAAGATAAATGAATATACAGATAGTTAATTAATGAAGAGCAATTATCAACAAAAGTCAAAGCATGTCTCGGCAACAATTCATATTTTCTAGGATGCATTTTTTCAATAAGAGCAATAAAAACTTTAATCCAAAATATATAACCATTATTTTCATTAAAAAACCTTATTTCTTTTTCTACATGTACTATATTGACTGATACAGTGCCAGCCTAAATTAAAACAAGAACTCCCTTTGAAATTTTCATTCTAATTGAGTAAAACTCAGTGGTCTTTTAATAGCTCTGAAGCTTCTAAAGCTCTGCTTTTTTCATCCACACCATTAAAGAGCTCTACTTTTCACTCACTCCACAATTAAACTTCTTTAAGGGTGACCAGAGTATTTATCTCTACTTTCTAACCACATACCAGCTGTTATATCCTGTGTTTTTTCATCACTAATGAATGTCATATATCACAGATATTAAAAACCCGACTTTCTAATCTCTTTTGCTTTTATTTTGTTTGGGGGCCATACCTCTAAGTGCTCAGGGACTTCCAGCTCAGTTTATATGTTATTCCTAGTAGTTTTAGGGGAACCATGTAGCACCATAAATTGTCCTCAGAGTCATACAAGTAGTAAAGCAAATGCTTTACCACTGAGCCCCAATCTCACTCTCTTCTTTACTCTATATAAAAAAAAAAAAAAAGTGAACCCATATGTCTAATTCTGTGAATAAAATTCAGCCAGACTAGCAGTATCTGTATCCCACACCACTTTTCCTCAGTTTCATGCTCAGCACTGCTGGTTCTGATATGTCTCTTCTCCACAATTTTTTCTCCTTTTAAGGATTCTGTCCTTGCCTTCCCTGGGCCTGGGATTCTTTCTCACTTGATTTATCCTTATCACTAGGATTTTAGTTTAAAATTACTCTCTCACAAAGATTGTGAAATTTCATTTATAGTAGAATTAGTGGCTATCCTATCATGCTTTAAATATTATATCTTTAGGGGCTGTAGAGATAGTAGAGTGCTTTGCCTTGCATACAGATGACAGGGATCCAAGCCCCAGCATCCATATGGCCCTACAAGTATCGCCAGAAGTAATTCCTGAGCACAGAGTCAGGAGTAACTCACAAGCATCACTTGGTGATACCCCAAAAGAACAAAAACCAAGAAAAACACATTTTATAAAACAAACTAAATTTTATTTAACTAAGGACAACAAGGTGTGATTTCTAAGTGCAGAAACATGAGTAAGTCAGTGTATGCCCCCCCCCCACAATTTTTTTTCCTTTAAAACATTTACTTTTGCTATCTTCTTTGTCTGCCAAGCTGCCTCCAAAATCCCAATCCCCTTTAGATTCTAACTTTTTTTTTTTTTTTTTAAGATTCTAACTTTTAAGACAAGACAAACTATTGGTGTTTTTTGCAGCAGGACATCTCCCTCAGACAGATAATGAGCCAGACAGGACTATCTATGAGAAACAATAGTCCCACAGGCCTCTCTGCCTAGGAGGGCATTTGGCTCATGCAGTAGAGACAATACAGCATAAGGTTCCCTCAACAGCCTCAGTCTTAGTCTAGTAAGAACAAAGACATAAGGTAATTAAGTGCCTCTAGTTAAGATAAAAAAAAAAAAGATCAAAGGGAAAGTAAGACATACAAAGAGAAAAAAAGGGGTTAAGCCTCTATGTGAACACTTGTGTGCTACTCTGAGGATCCAAGAGGAGGGTGATTGAGAACAAAGCTTGCCTCATGTACTGTTTGTATTTTAAAAAGTGAAAATATGATATGGTTACTTTAATGCCCTTTGCAATTTAGATATATAATTATGGAATCACTCCCATAGTCTACAATTTTAGTAAGAACTACTTTTGTGAAATGTGAGGTAGTCTAGCAAGATAGGGCAGTTTCAGTGAGTCTATTTCTAGGTTAGCCATTAGCTATGTGATAAAGCAAGTTTCTTATACTTACTTTCTCATGATCCTCATATGTAAAATGGGAAAGTCACTATACCTATTCTAAAGTTAAACCTGCAAATAAAATAAGTTAATATACAGAAAGTCCTGCAGCACAGAACTAACCTTCATGCATATTCTAATGTCCACTCAAAGAGAACATAAGCAGGCTTCTGTTGCAACCACTTTAAAAAGTAAAATAAATTCTATGCAATACCCTTAAAAAAGGTAAATCAAATGAAATAATTGAATTGACATTTAGCCAGTTTAAAGATACACACAGGTACATTTGGATTTCATTTGGAATCACCTGCACCCCAACTTCTGATGTATAACTCCTTTTACTTCTGGGGCTCTCTTTTCTCACTTCTTTTTTCTCATACTTTATAAACAAAACCATTTTATTTGAAAAATAAATATTATTCTTCTCTTTTTATAGATTTCTGAGTAAGTAAATGGAAAAGTTTGAAAATTTTCAGGATGGCTATTTTTCAGATGGCTTCCTCATGAGACATAATAATTACACAATAATCAAAGAGTTGAATATTCTTTTTTTGATTCCTAGGACATTGGGTAATGAGCCCTCTAAAACACAGATATCATTATCACCACAAAGAAATGACAAACATTGTAATATTTCTATTGATTTAATAGCAACTCCACTTTTATAGATTTTCAGACTTCACTTTATTGATTGGTTGGTTGTTGGCAGTTTTGTGACTTGCATATATGTGTTTGTGTCCCAGTAATTAAACTTAGATACTCAAACATGTGATGCATGTGCACTTCTATTGAGCTACATCTCAGGCCATGTGCCTTATTTAGAAACCAAGTGGTGTTTGCTCTGGGTGGTTCTGTCAGTGACTGCCAGGTTCAGTGGAAATCCAAAGTCAGGGTAAAGAACAACCACAGTGGAAATGCTGCGTATTCATGAAGACATGCTGTCAACTTGTGAGGTCCCTGGGCAAAGACTAAATATAATTCTTAGTCAATAATTTGCTCTTCCATTTAGTCAAACTTGAAAACAGACATCCTTTAAGAATACCTTGCCTGTGATGTGCATATTTTCCCTTGGGTGTTTCCTTAATCTTGGGAGAATTTTAAATACATACACACCTCCTCCAGAATTTCACCAACTGTGAGTAATGTGTTCCTCTCTATAATATTCTGAATTTCATAATTTGCATTTTAATTGTGTAAGTGCTTCACACAACTTGAAATCAAAAGCATAAAATGTATACAGAAGTGTGCTCAACTTTAAATAGAATTGTAAACTTATTTTTTAGTTTTAACTTAAAAAGTCAAATTAAAAAAAACTTGAAAAAATGAAAGGCATTAACGATATAGCATTTTATGAATGAATAATTAATATCACAAAGTGAAAATATTTGGCTTTGTACTGATTTCAGTAATTCAAGTTTCTATTTTAAAATGTCTCGTTTTTGTGCCTCCTATCCCTGTGAAAAAAAATTTAAAAAGCAGAAGACTGATCCATGTCTAAATTCAAATGTATGTGAATATTTACACAGAGAGGTTAGAAGTTTCTTATTTCTTATTATTTCTTGTTATTTCTTATTTCATGTTATTTCTTAACAAATTGTTAAGAGGTTTCATACGTGTTGAGCTAACATGTAACTTTTAATGGTATTTATTGCTTTGAAATGGGACCACACTCAGTCATATGCAGGGGCTTTTCCCATCTCTGTGCTTCAGGAACATGTGGTTTAAGAGACTGAACCTGAATCTCCTGGATGCAAACCTTGTGTTTATCCTGCTGAGCTCTATCTCTGGCTAAAATATAACCCTCTCCTCTTACCTCCTTTGGTTACAATGATCAAACCAGGGACCTCACATATGCAAAGCAAGTACTCTATCAAGGAATGACATCCCCAGTCATTTCAATTTTTAGATAAAATAGTGCTCTGGCATCATCAGGGAGGTTCTTAAACAGCAAATAATGTTCAGTAAGCACTCAATGCCCACTAGAATATTTGTGAAGTGCTTCTCAGGCACTTGTTCTAAAAAGCCACCAACAAACAGGCTCTTTCTACTTGTTTACAAGCTTCTTGAGGATAAGAACCATTTGGAAAATGAATGAAAGAAGCAGCACTTGAATCCAGCCATCGGGCTCCAGAACCAGTATTTTTATCTGATAAAATGTTTAATTCCAACTGTTTTCCAAACTAAATCTTTCACCCTTGTTAAAATAATTCAAATGCCTTTTTTATGAAACCATATTTATAAGCCATCTAAAACATAAAACAATTTTAAAATCCACAAGAAGTATTTGTATTCAGAAACTAATGAAACAGACTTATTTTCAACAGTCATCGAGTTATCCAAATCTCATATTGTGAAAAAGAAGTATAAATGTTTTCCTAAATATTTGAAAAATTTTATAGTTATCAGTGTATAAAATTTTTTTAAAAAGAACAAGTTATACATTATTGTCTTCACAGATATTTTTATTAATATCTTTATTTAAAGATCTTGATTACAAATATGATTGTGATTAGGTTTCAGTCATGTACAGAACACCCCCTTCACCAGTGCAACATTCCCACCACCAATGTCCCAAATCTCCTTCCATCCCACCCCACCCCCACCTGTACTCTAGACAGGCTATCCAGTTCCCTCATTCATTTACATGGTTATGGTAGTTCTCAGTGTAGTTATTTCTATAACTGCACTCATCACTCTTTGTGGTGAGCTTCTTGAAGTGAGCTGGAAGTTCCAGCCCTCCTCTCATTGTCTCTGAGGATTGTTGCAAAAGTGACTGTTATTTTTCTTAAAACCCATAGATGAGTGAGACTATTCTGAGTCTCTCTCTCTCTCTCTCTCTGACTTATTTCACTCAGCATGATAGATTCCATGTACATCCATATATAGGAAAATTTCATGACTTAATCTCTCCTGATGGCTACATAATATTCCATTGTGTATATGTACCACAGTTTCTTTAGTTATTCATCTGTTGAAGGGCATCTTGGTTGTTTCCAGAGTCTGGCTATTGTGAATAGTGCTGCGATAAATATAGGTGTGAGGAAGGGGTTTTTGTATTGTATTCTTGTGTTCCTAGGGTATATCCCTAGGAGTGGAATAGCTAGGTCGAATGGAAGCTCAATTTCCAATTTTTGGAGGATTCTCCATATCGCTTTCCATAGACGTTGGACTAAACGGCATTCCCACCAGCAGTGGATAAGAGTTCCTTTCTCCCGCCAGCACTGATTGTTCTCATTCTTTCTGATGTGTGCCAATCTCTGTGGTGTGAGATGGTATCTCATCGTTGTTTTGATTTGCATCTCCCTGATGATTATTGACGAGGAGCATTTTTTCATGTGCCTTTTGGCCATTTTTTTTTTATTATCAAAGTGTCTGTTCATTTCTTCTCCCCATTTTTTGATGGGATTAGATGTTTTTTTCTTGTAAAGTTCTGTCAGTGCCCTGTATATTTTGGATATTAGCCCCTTATCTGATGGGTATTGGGTGAACAGTTTCTCCCACTCGGTGGGCGGCTCTTGTATCCTGGGCACTATTTCTTTTGAGGTGCAGAAGCTTCTCAGCTTAATGTATTCCCATCTGTTTATCTCTGCTTCCACTTGTTTGGAAAGTGTAGTTTTCTCCCTGAAGATACCTTTAGTCTCAATGTCATGGAGTGTTTTACTGACGTGTTGTTCTATATACCTTATGGTATCCGGTCTGATATCAAGGTCTTTAATCCATTTGGATTTTACCTTCGTACATGATGTTAACTAGGGGTCTATGTTTGCTTTTTTACAAGTGGCTAACCAGTTCTGTCAGCACCATTTGTTGAAGAAGTTTTCCTTGCTCCACTTAGGATTTCTTGCTCCTTTGTCAAAAACTAGATGCTTGTATGTCTGGGGAACTTTGTCTGAGAACTCAAGCCTATTCCACTGATCTGAGGGTCTGTCTTTATTCCAATACCATGCTTTTTTGATAACTATTGCTTTGTAGTACAGTTTAAAGTTGGGGTAAGTAATGCCTCCCATTTTCCTTTTCCCTAGGAGTGCTTTAGCTATTCGAGGGTGTTTATTGTTCCAGATGAACTTCATAAGTGTTTGATCCACTTCTTTGAAGAATGTCATGGGTATTTTTAAGGGGATTGCATTAAATCTGTATAATGCTTTGGGGAATATTGCCATTTTAATAATGTTAATCCTGCCAATCCATGAGCAGGGTATGTGTTTCCATTTCTGTTTTTGTCTTCTGTTTGTCTTCTCTTATTTCTTGGAGCAGGGCTTTGTAGTTTTCTTTGTATAGTTCCTTCACGTCTTTGGTCAAGTTGACTCCAAGACATTTGAATTTGTGTGGCACTAATGTGAATGGGATTGCCTTCTTTTAACGTCCATCTCTTCCCTATTATTATTGGTGTATAAAAAGGCCATTGACTTCTGTGTGTTAATTTTGTAGCCTTCACAGATATTTTTTTAACCTCAGAGAAAACTATAGGAATAATGTTTCCCAATGTAACTTATACCATCTTTTACTTAGAAATAAACTTCATTATTATTATTATTATTATTATTATTATTATTATTATTATGTTTTGCTTTTTTGGGGGGTCACACCTGGTGATGCTCAGGGATTACTCCTGGCTATGCGCTCAGAAATCACTCCTGGCTTGGGAGACCAGGGGTAGAGCCATGGGTGGACCATCCTTGGTCAGCTGTGCCACCTCTCCAGCCCCTTAAAGACAAATTTTTAACGTAAATTCACCAAGAAAACATTATTGGTTATTTAAAAAAAAACTGACCATTAAATTGGTATATAAAATAAAAAAAGTTACTATGCTACTATATAATCTGTGTGATAGACTTCAAATCTTTATATTTTCACTTTGTAACAAGCTATGAAATCAAAGCTTCAAATAAAAACTCTTAAATTAAGGATTACTTGTAGCTCCATGAGATACAGTGCAGGATAATTACTAATGAGTTTCATATAAGGATGATGAAAATATTCTAGAATTGGATGGTGGTAAATGTATTAAATGTTTGTCTCTGAATATATTAAAATATATAAAAACTGAGACTGGATGTAGGTACAGCAAGGTACAACAGCTTGTCTTGCACAGGGCTGACCAGGTTTGATCCTAGGCATTCCAAATGGTCTCCCAAGAGTGCCACCAAGAGTAACTCCTGAGCACAGTGCCAGGCATAATAACATCACCAGATGTAGCCCACAAACAACAAAAGTAAAAGGTAAAGTATTTATGTATATTTTATCATAATTTTAAAAATAGCCTGGGTTGGAGAGAAAGCTCGACAGACTGAGCAAATGCTTTGCATGTCATGGCTGAGTTTGATCTCCAACACTAAATAGGTTGTTTCCCTGAGCACCTACTAAAGTGACTCCAAAATACAGGCCAGGAGTAGCACCTGAACACTGATGGGTAGAGAGCAAAGATAAGGAAAAAAATTTAATACATAGTCTTTGGGCAAAGAAGTTGGCTCATGATGTAGAATATATATCTAACACATGCAAAACCCTAAATTGGACACCAGTGGTTGTTGCCCCTAGCACCACCAGCTCCTATTTAAAAAAATAAAAAGAAAAAGGGAAAAAAAAATAAAGCTCAGAGGTTGGAGAGATAGGAAAGTGGCAAAGGATCACCCTAATAAGTCCCTGGAATTGCAGGGCTCCAGGAAAAAGCACAGCACAGCTGGGCCCTTCCATTGAACCACTAGCTCAGTTCCCAGGAAGGAGCCCCTGCCTGATTGTCATTTGAGATAGTTACCTGAGTAAATAAATAAATTAATTAATTAAAAATACTTTCAACCAAATTTTTTGCATTGCTATTAATATAAAAATATTTCTGATAAACATGTGATACATCTGTATTTTTCTTAACAGCAAACTGAAAAGTAGTATGTCAATTAACAGAACTTGAATGTTTAGCAATATTTTAAAGTATTGACATGTTTTAAATACTAATATTTATATTTACTCTAAATACAATCTTATATCATCAAAACTTAAACCTCCTCTAAGGAAAATCCATATAATACAATATTCGTGATCAAAATTATATCAAAGGGATTGAAAAGTCACTACAGTGGGTAGAACACTTGCCTTGCATAAAGCCAACCTGGTTTCCATCCCAGAATTCATATTCAGGTCTCCTGAGCCCTGCCAGGAGTGATCCCTTAGTACAGAACAAGGAGTAAAACCTGATTACTGCCAGCTGCAACCTCAAAACCAACCAACCAAACAAAAAATTAACAGTAGTTCCATAGATTTTTTAACTGTGCAATAGGTCTTTTTATATAAAGGAAAGGTAATGTCTACAGCACATGATTATGATAACTGTATATTGGGCTTCCAGAGTGGTAATGCAATAATAAATGTCCAACTTCCACAGGTCTTTCAGCAAAAGCAAGTTGCTCACGCTCAGGTTCTATTTTGTGATCCTAAGAAAGGTCTCCTTATTGATCACTGGTGTGAAGAATACACATCATGACTGGGCAGGTAGAACCAAACACTGTGACCTACTCCTATTTCCCAAACATTGCTAACACATCAAAAATTCACAGGGAAGGTCTTAGTGATTTTAAAATAGGTAATAGGTGATGAATGAAGTGAACACCATAAAGCACTGCTGATGGGAGTAGATACTGTCACACAGAGAAACAGCCCCAAGACAAAGATTCAGAAAAAGAAGCAGTAGGTTGAGGTAGACTGCTGGAATCTTCTCAGAGTCCTTTCTCTTCTCAATTAATGGTAAACTGTGTCATTTCTAAATATTTCCAACATCTATATTCAACTAATGTATTGGGGTTAGAAAGTTTCGGTGGTTTGTACACATGCCTACTATGCATCTCACCTGGGTTCAGTCCCTAGCACTACATGGCTTGATCCGCACTACCTACCAGACATAGCCCTGGAGATTCCTGAGCACCACCAGGATGACCCTAATGATCTCCAGCACCAAAACCTTAAGCTCTAGCACTGAACTACAGTCCAGATGGTCAATATCACTCCAAGTAGCTTCTGGGCTCCTTGATAAACACCTAAGAGTACTCTCATGCTCAAAAAAGTAAAAATAATTTTATGAACTAAATAAAACAATGCTTTTGTTTTTATAAAAGTTATTCTTTTTTTGTTTTGTTTTGTTTTGGGCCACACCCATTGATGCTCAGAGGTAACTCCTGGCTATGTGCTCTGAAATCGCCGCTGGCTTGGGGAGACCATATGGGATGTCAGGGGACCGAATGCTGCCAGTCCTAGGCTAGTGCTTACAAGGCAGACCCCTTACCTTCAGAACCACTTCTCTGGCCTCAAAAGTTACATTCTTAAAATGACTCTAAGATATTCAAAGATGGGAGTGCTATACACATAGTAACAACACAAAGAAACTGCTCATAAACAGTTGCTTTAGGGGCTGGAGCAGTGGTGCAAGCTGTAGGGCTTTTGCCTTGCACATACTAACCTAGAATAGACCACAGTTTGATCCCCCAGCATCCCATATGATCCCTGAAGCCAGGAGCGATTTCTGAGCACATAGCCAGTAGTAATCGCTGAGCGTCACCTGGTGTAGCCCAAAAACCAAAACCAAACAAACAAAAAACAACAACAACTTCAAAACCAAAAAAAAACACCTCCCAGACATTGTGTAGTCAATATACATAAATATTGTACATGGCTCCTTTCATTAATTTCTTTATGAAACATGCACGTCTATTACCCAATGTACCAGTTCTCAATACTAATATTAAACTTCTGAGAAAACATGCTTAATGTCCCCATCCTTCCCTCTCGCTGGCACAATCTAGTTTCCTGTCTTCTCTGTAAGAACATAACAAAAGGGGCCGGGTAGGTGGCGCTGGAGGTAAGGTGTCTGCCTTGCAAGCGCTAGCCAAGGAAGGACCGCGGTTCGATCCCCCGGCGTCCCATATGGTCCCCCCAAGCCAGGGGCGATTTCTGAGCACATAGCCAGGAATAACCCCTGAGCGTCAAACGGGTGTGGCCCAAAAACCAAAAAAAAAAAAAAAAAAAAAAAAAAAGAACAAAAAAGTCATTGACATACTCTGAATGTATACATGGCATATACTATTTATAAATACATATATAGAGATATATACTGCATATACCTACCTATTTCCTTCCTATACTATTAGTTCCTTGATAGCAAGAAAGCTTTTACTTTTTTATTTCATTGGGATTAGGCACTGACAATTCCTAGGATTATGAATATCAGTAAAAATGTGGATACAAAATAAAGGATCTTTGAACATTCATGCAAATATTTCTAGAGAACTATATGAATATAAATGGACCATTTTTAGATTTTAAATTTTTGTGTGCCTTGAATTTTGCTTACTTTGGTTTATATTAATACTAATTAAATACATTAGGCAAAGGTCTTCCCAGGACAGATCAGGAATTTCCAGGAGGGGTTAACAGAAATATTGGAACTCATTTTCATGAGAGCGACAAGTTCCGGAAGTAAGAGACAACATGTTGCTATGGAAGAAAAAAAAAATAAACCTAAACAGATACTGTAGATTATCACGTAATCGTGATTTCTATTTGCTGGATAGTTTTAATGGTGTTTGAGCACAAGAAAGGAGGAGAAAGCCTGAGGCTTATTCTTCAGGAAAACAACAGGAAGCTGATACAAGCGCTGATTTCTCCATTTTAACATTTTAACTCCATTGTAACTATGATTGAAAAAAATTATTGAAAATTCCCAGTCCACAAAGGGGTGATTTTTTTATACCACTCATATATAATAGGCAGCTGAAGGTTTTAAAGGGACTTAAATGAAGTAATGGTATTTTAATAAATCTAATGTTTCAGAGGATGTCACATTTAATTCATAGCTTTTCTAAATAGTAACATAATTTCATAGACCATAAATATAGTAAAGAAGTTAAGGCCCAATGGATTAAGTCATAAGGCATTGCATGTGGCCAACTCTGGTTTGCTGTCTAGCAGAAAATGTTCCCCAAACATTGCTGGGTGTAACCTTGGAAGATTGTGAGCAATGTCAAGGTGGTTTGGTTATCCTCAGAACAACAGAATCCAAATATCACCACATCCTTGGACCTTCACATTTAAATTCTGGACTTGCTGGTTAATCAATTAATTAAAAGTAATTCTGGTTAGCAAGGTTGGTCCTGATGCACATAAGTTAATTAATACTCTGCCAACATATTCATGAAAACTCTAAAACTGGGCACTAGAGAAATACTCCATAGACTCAACAAATGTTTTGCATGGAGAAGGGGTAGGCTTTATCTCCAGTATTATGTGGCCCCCAAAGAACACAGGTGCAAGCACAAATATTGGATCTAGAGAGCATTCCCTATTATTCTTTTTTTTTTTTTTTTTTTTTTTTTTTTTTGGTTTTTGGGTCACACCTGGCAGCTCAGGGGTTACTCCTGGCTCTATGCTCAGAAATTGCTCCTGGCAGGCTCAGGGGACCATATGGGATGCCCGGATTCAAACCACCGACCTTCTGCATGCAAGGCAAATGCCTTACCTCCATGCTATCTCTCGGGCCCCGATTACTCCCTATTCTATGGGTTATTTTCTACAATGTATTTGATTCATGCAAGTGTAAGCATCTTGCTAAGAAATACAGGACATTTACTAAATTATGCAGCTCATCATAACTAAATACAAAATATCCTGGTACAAGTATACTAAAGTGATGATGGATAAAAAGTATAGATCTGGGCTGAAGCATAAAGAAAACATCTGGTAAGTATTGGCGAAATCTTACAGGATGTGGTATTAGATGCTAAGAAGGAATAATAGCCCTTTCTGGAAAACAGGATGCATGAGTAGAGGTTGATACATTTGGAACTTGCAGATTATTAAACAGCTCTGTTTAAGGGTATATCTGGGAATGACTCAATACTATTTTTAAATAAATTTTATGGCTCAAATTGTGCCATAGAGAACTCAAATGAATGAATTTTACAAATTTGTTTTAAGGCTCACAATTTATGACCGTTGTCTTAGTGATGTATGTGTCAGATTCCCTTCTCTCTCTCACCAATCTAGCTGATCTCATCAATCTAGCTATTCTAAAAATTCTATCTATCTCTCATGAATACCATTTGGTGGGGGGCACATCAGTGGTACTCAGGGGTTACTCTTGGCTCTGCACTCTAAAATTATGCCTGGCAGGTTTGGGTACCATGGGATGCTGGGGATCGAACCTGGGTCAGCCACCTACAAGGCACACACCTACCCTCTGTGCTATTGGTCTAGCCTCCAAGAATACCAATTTTAATATGTTCTACTATGAATATTTTCTCTATTTCCCTATTTTATGCTATATTTCATTCGTTCAGTTCCATCAAAAAAACTTCAAATGGACTTTGTACACTCTTCCTTTGGCTCTGCAGATGAAGGAAAATGAGCAGAGTCAGCTTCTTCTTGAATAACTTTTGAACTCTCCAAACAAATATGCTAACAATAATTTCTCTGTTTTCAAAGGCTTTACCATCTAGATGTTACTATTTTAGTCTGTTAATCCTTTTTAACTCCGACTCTTTTTATAGTAAAGAATTTGACATCTGACAAGTGAAACATCCTTTCCTTTTGCTTTCATTATTGCCAGTGCCGATAGTCCCCTCAATCATGACTATATCACTGCCTGAGTGCCTTATCAAAAATAACAAATCATAATACCCAACTTTTTGTTACTGTTAGGGTGTGGCATGTACATACCTAGCAATTATCTGGAACTGTGTCTCACTACAAAGCTATGTTTCACTCCTGATGGAGGAAAAAAATCCATGCCTCTTGAATGGAAAGCACATGCACCTGCTTGTTGAGCTATCTTTTTGCTCCCTACCATATCTTCCACCTATAATTTCTTTCTTTCTTTCATTTTTTTTTTTTTTTTTTTTTTTAGTTTTTGGTTTTTGGGTCACACCCGGCAGCACTCAGGGGTTACTCCTGGTTCTATGCTCAGAAATCGCTCCTGGCAGGCTCGGGGGTCCATATAGGATGCTGGATATGAACCACTGTCCTTCTGCATGAAAGGCAAATGCCTTACCTCCATGCTATCTCTCTGGCCCCTACTTATAATTTCTTATACTTTTTATCCCTGTATTTTCAGGCTCTGTGACCTCCTTTCATTTATTTGCTTCACATAATGATCACAAACTACATGATGGATTGCCTGAGCTAACTCTTACACTTATAATATTCATTATTTTGCATCATTGATCTTCCAACACACATGGTTCATAAAATTTCAACTTAGAATTACCACAGTCAGTAATTTCTCTAAACCAATATGAGGCTTCTGAAAGCACTCAGCCATGAGAATGTACCATTCTTGACTTTAGATTGTCTTCTTTTATAATTTAGAACTTTTATTTTCTTGACCCAAACCATAAATAATCTGTTTGAATTTGAAAGTGTGAGAATCTTTGACTATATATTAAATAAAAATATCTGTCCCCATAACTGATGTTTGTAGCTTCAACAGCCTTCATTTCATAATTTTTACTTGATCTAGTTGACCTGGTTACCAGAAGAAATTGATTTCCATTAAAGAAACCACTTAATCGAAGTTCTGATTGGCCTCAACCAAGTAAAAAATATAAAAAATATTATCTCATTGCTGGAACGGGTTACTCCTGGCTCAACACTCAGGAATTATGCCTGGCAGTGTTCAAGGGACCAGATCTTGTCAGGTCAGCTGTATTCAAGAAAAATGCTCTACTGCTGTAACATTGATCTGACCCCAATACAGGCTGGTTTTTGTTTGTCTGTTTTTAGGCCATACCTAGGAATGCTCAGAAGATATTCCTGACTCTGTAGTTAGAAACTACTCCTGGTGGTGCTCTAAAGATGCCAGGGATCAAACCCCAGTCAGCCAAATGTCACCCTATCTTCTGCACTATCACTCCAATACTAGACATTCTCTCATTTAATGGGCTGTTTTATGGCACTCTGAGCAAAAGTTACTCTGTGAAGAAGTAAAACCTTAAAACTGCAATACCTGTAAAGAAAAGCTAAAATGATTAATCCTGGAGCTTAGGTAGAACAGAGAAATAAAAGCATGAGGAAATAGTTAACTAGAAAAAATATATAAAGTGTTCAAGAGCTATAAAGAGAATAGGGTAAGATAGGAACAAGAATAAGAATTTCTAAAGTGTGTAGATTTTCTGGATTTATCATTTCAGAGGAATGCTGATATAATGTGGCAACAAGGAAGATGATTTTCAAAAATACAATAGTTTCCTGCATCTTAATTTAACAAAAAAGTAAGATCAGATACCAGATGAGTCAAATATATTATCTTAAAAAAGATCAGAATGATAGTTTATTAGAGGGTAGTGGAAGAAAAAAAAACTTACAGGTAATGGGCAACTCTGAATGGTATAGAAACATTTGGGCCAATGAAATAAATCTACAAATTAATGAAAATTCTTTATTGCCTATCTACTATAAGAGTACAGAATAATACGAAGATTACTATTACCTAGGTGCTCAAGTGCTTCCAAAGAAAATGTAATATTCTTGAAAAGCAAGAATACATTAGATCATGGAGGGGGGTGTTAGAGTTGTCATGGTTGGGGTGTACCAATGGCACAGAGGCTAAGAAAACACATATGTAAATTACATTGCAATAAAAAAATAAAAAAGTATATAAACATACATTTATGTTATATACATATATTTGATTAGCTGGACCTAACTTTTTAAAAAGCACTCAACAGAATCCCTACAAAGAAATAACAAATTATAACAGTACTCTAAATTTTTATCTACCATTTTTTGATATTTGGGCTTAAGAGTTAGAATTTAAGTTTAGCACCTTTGTTCCACTTGCTATAATAATTAGTGCTCAGGGTTATTCCTGGCTCTGTACTCAGAAATCACTCCTGGCAGGCTCAGGGGAACATATGGGATGCTGGGGATCAATCCCGGGCCTGTCCCAGGTGGGCAACATACAAGGCAAGCACCCTACCACTGTGCTATCACTCTGGCCCCAGCATTTACTATAATATTCAATGTATCAAAATAAAAAGAAAAGAAGGGTTGGAGAGACAATCCTCTCTTGGACAACTTTCCTTGTTGGAGAGACAAGGGTTAAGGCTCTTGACCCAACCTCAGTTCTATTCCTAGCTCATATATAGTCCTGTGATCATTACAGGAATGATCCCTGAGTACAGAGCCAGGAGTAAGTGCTTAGTACTGTCAAGTGTAGGCCAAATGCACCTCCTGACCCCAGTTGATAACCACACATAATATTCATCCACTTCAGAAAGTTTTTAAAGACATAGGGAAATTTCTTATCACCTACCTATCTACTCAAAAAACTAGAAAGGGAGGGTGGTGTGTGTGTGTGTGGGGGGGGGGGGAAACCTAGAAAGGAAAAACTAAAAAAGAAAAAATAAACTTGCATAAAAATGTTGACCTAAAGGGTAAAAGTGACATTTCACTGAGAGCTGGAGGAAAAAGAGGTCAGGAAATGAGGTCAGAGAAAACAAGCAAAGCTTCATCAATTGTTATAAAAATATAGTAAAAATATTTAGATACAGTGAAATGAGGTTCAATTTTTATACTAATTTCCTTTATATTTGCTTCCCGGTATGAAGCCAAAAGTAGGCACTCTTACTTTTCCAGAATCTGTAGCAAATATGAATTTTTTAAGATACATATGCAGGCATTAAATTAAGGAGATATTGAAACATACAACCACCAAAACCTTTACCTAAAAAGCAATATTTAGTAAGATTTAGTGAACTACAGCTATTCCACTTGAAGATTAATTCCCTTTCTTGTGCATTTAGAACCTGGACTCTCTCTTTGGAATGGACATTCCAATGGGAAACACACCCAAGTTCCCATCCATAAACATCCTTACTATGAAACTCTACAAAATTCTCCATAATAGATCACACGACTTAGTCTAGGGGTGTGGGGTAGAACTTCACCAAGCTTACCTTCTATTTGTTTCCAAAATGCAGCTCTGAAATAACACTGAAGAGAAAACCTCTTACACACATAAGGGGTCATGTCTCCTATCATCTCTCACCCCACTGTTGGATAGGTTTCCAATCTCTAAAACACTAAATTTATTTTTTCTGAGATTCCTTCTCCACTTTATTTAAATTGTAGAAATAAATGGAACATGTTCTCAGCTGGAAAAAATGCTATCAAGTAACGTTTTCAACTACTTTAAAGAAATCTCTTTTTGTAGGATGGGGATTTTTATGAAGAGTTTGATAGGTAGGGAAATCACTCCCTGGTATAATACTCATTAAACAATTCAAAACCAAGCATAAACAACCATTTTATAACAGACTAAAGTTAGTATCATTTTGCTGATACAGAAAACAAGTCAACATATTTTCTTTGTAAGCTGTTAAAAAGTACAAAAAATACTAAATCATTTACTACAAAAGCAATTTTTCAATTAGAAATTAAAAATTCTACTGTGTGTTAAAATACATATTATGCAGGAATAGTAAATAAAAATAATAAAATTAATATTTTGCAGTTTTACCAAGTGGTTTAAAAACATTTATTTAAGATATCTAATTAACACTATAATAATTGTGATTTTCTTCTTTTAAAAACAAGGTCATAAAAGAAGAAAATATTTGTTGCTGTGGAGTTTATGGTTCTTTTATGGAGGGAAACACCCAACAGTGATCAGGAGTCACACCCAGTGGCATTCAGGTAAATAAAGTCGTAATATGCAGTGTCAGAGATAGAATTCAGGTCTCCTACATGCAAGGCATGTGCATGTCTTGTTAAGCTGCTAATCCAGTACATAATAAATTTGAACAACAGAACTCATTTTGTTAAGCAAATATTGTATTTTTAATGCATCAATATCTTTGAAAGGAAAGATCCAAACCTTGAAGTTAAAAAGGGGTAAATTGAGCCACAATTTTTCATCTCCATCATGCTGATAGCAGTACCTTAACATTACCTAATGCTGAATTTTGCACAACATAAATCATGTTTTATGTTTGTACCAAGACAAAACTGTATTTGCTTAAATACTAGACTAAAGGACGAGAAGAATGTCCTTGAGTTTGAGAGCTATATCCTATCTGGAGAGGTCTTGGTAATGAACCCTGATAAAAGATCAATATTAGAACAGGTTAACTCTCCTTGACCCAAAGTCTAAGGATTAGGAGTGTTAGTTTATCCTTCCAAAAGCCTAACCCTTAATTTGTTTAGGTTTACAGATAGGATTGTAAGAAATGTGCCTCAGGGAAAATAAAGGGATTTTATTGTTCATTCAAGAGAACTGGTCTGCCTGCTGCTTTCTTCCCCGTTCTTCCTTTCCTGTGATAATGCAGGTAAAATGATTACTTGAAGGAGGTAAGCTCAATATCTTCCAGACTGCCATCTGGTTGTCAATAAAGTTTGTTCTTAAAATGTTACCATATCTCTAGTATGACTTGGACAAATCAAGCATTGTGGGTAAGCCCTTTAGCTTTTCTCTTCTTTTCAGTAGACAACCTTGGCTGCCAATCAGACCACTCCTGATAGATCAGAGAAACAACTAGGGGCTACTTCAGCATCTGAAAATGGGGAATGAAACATGCCTAAGATTTCTCTCCCCCTTTTCAACCCATTTTCCTGTGGACATGTGACAACTGTTTCATTTCCTTGGGAAATGAACTAGACTTTTACCCAAATCAATGAATCAGTTTGGCAAGAAAATGGAGAAAATACAAAAATTATTTCATGTCTATTTTATCATCATGCATTAAACTACTTTAGTTTTAATGTAACTAAGTTTGTTTTGCAGTTTTGAAGCCTTTGCTACTTGCTTAAATAGTAATTGAGTTTTATTTGGGTTTTATCTGTGTTTTAGCACTTTGAAGCAGGCACTGCAATATGTGTTAATTAAACCACATTCAAACATGAGTCACCAGTGGTATGCATCAATGTGATAATTCTTTTAAATCTGTGAGAAAAAGTTCCCCAAAGTAAAAATTGTAATAAAAAATAACTCGGTTGGCTAAAGGGAATGTAAATACAGAAGGCCTGAGAACAGTCAATACCATACAGAATAATTATTTTCTCCCCTGATGGAAAGTGAATACATATAAATCAAATGCATTTGTATTTGGTTCGGGGAAGTAATATCACATAAGTAAGTTTTAGCCTTCTTAACATAAATGGATAATAATGTGGGTATTCGAAAAACATTGGGAAATTCTGAGGAGTTTCAGATAATCTTATTAGTCCTAGATATTTTAGGAAATGACATGTCACCAGTTAAACAAACTTCTTGTTAACTGTTTTATAATGAGAGTTAACTTTGAGTATTTAAGCCCTTTAGTTACTTTTAGAATTTTTCTAACACTTTGTTCAGAGAATTCTATGGAGAAAAGAAGAAAGAAGCTTTCTCCAGTACAGATTTTTCATAAAACTAAAGATTAAGCACTTAGTGCCTATGAAAAAAATAGATGCTTCAACAATGCAAGAAAAAATAAATAGGACATTCTAAATGATAAATGAAAAAACTTTTTAATTTCAGGAGATCATGATTTTCAACATGAGATTGAACAAACTAGTGACAATGAAGATAGTTTAACATGCAGAAACCTGGTAAATTGCCTTCATCAATAGAAAAGAAACATTTGTTTTCTTCATGACACCTTTAGCATTTAAGAAATAGAGTGGGGAGGGGAGGAGGGATATTTGGGTCATTGGTGATGGAATGTTACACTGGTGATGGGGGATGTCATCTTATATGACTGAAACCCAACCACAACCATGTTTGTAACCAAGGTATTTAAATAAAAAATATTATAAAAAAAGAAATATTTTATGACAACATGTTATATGTATAAATACAGTAAGATTTTCTTTATTATATAGATAATTCAGGAATTGGTTATATTATTGACACTCTAAAATGTCATGGCAATTCTTCTTTTGAAATTTAAATTACTTTCAACAATGAAGATTGCTAGTAAGATGAAAGAGTGGTCCTTTAGATACTTATAATCTCAAAGAAATAATTAACATTAAAACAAAAGTGTTGGATTCTTATGCTAACTGTTTTTTTTTTATTAACTAAGGGCATTTGTAATTTAAATTATAATTAAACCTTCAATTGTCCTAAAATGTTAGCCTTATTCTTTTCCATATATGACTCTCACCGCAGGCCTAAATGGAACTGGTTGCTATGCTATTCTAGCTATGACATAGGACAGCCTGAAAGCTAAAATAGTATAGTTGGTAGAAGGTTAATATCTCATTAGACAGGGTGTCCTCACTTATCCGAAACTTAGAAAGAAGGATCCTGTCTGTAAATTAAACTAAAAAAAACTAGTTTGGAAAATATAGCAAGATGGTTCTAGGGAGAAGCTACTTATTATAATTTGGTTATAATGTACTAATAAAGAATAGTAAATCCTGTGTGAGAAGTATCAGTGAAGACTGACATCTGTGGAAAAAAATAATCTTAACTAACTCCCAAACACAGGGAGGCCATCCATTTAAGCTCAGTCTAAAGACATAGATTAAGGAATCTGCATTATTAATTAGAATAACTTTATCTGTGCTTATGCAAAATAAGGCATATGAGAAGCAAAGTTATCCTGCTACTATAATTATTTAGTAGATTATCAATGAAAGAGTTTTAGTACCAAGCTTTTGTGTAGAGATCTGATATTTTGATTCTCAATAATCTTTTCCTTCTATAAGGTTTGGTTTGCAACCTGTTAAAAATCCTGAATTTTTCTGACATCCGGATAAGCTTTCTATATTTAGATAAAATTAATTCATTCTCTCTTCTCCCCCCTCCTCCTCTTCCCTTCCTGTTGGGCTCAAGGAACATTTTTGGTGTCCAGAACTAAACTTGGTTGGCCACATACAATGCAAATCTCTACTTGCTGAACTATTGTTCCAGCCCCTGGATACAACTTTTTGAATTAGAATGTTCAGTACTCCTAGTTGACTTTCATTGATAATCATTGGAATAGTTTTATGCACTTTGGAGGTAGATAGCTTTATGTTGACTGCACAATTATTACAACTGTGAGTGTGCTGCTTTTCAGAATACTTGAGGACATCAGACACTGCAAACCATGAAAATCTGTCACCTAAAGAGGCTGAAGTAGAGCAGCTCTGCCTAGCTCTTGCCGAGACTTTCAGTTTACTTTCATTATAACTTGTTTTGTGTGTATCAAATATTTAAACACAGCTTTTTACAGACTTATGCAACCTCCTGAGAGATTAGTTCTATGGAAAAACTAGATTAAAAAAAACTTCTCAGTTGGGACTGAAGAGACAGTACAGCAGATAAGGAGCTTATCTTGAACATAGTCAAACCAGGTTTGGTCCCTGGCATCCCATATAATTAATCCCCTGAGCTCCACCAGGCATAATTCTTGAGCCCAGAGCCAAAAGTAATCACTGGATGTGGGCCAATAAACAAACAAATAAACAAACTATTTTGAGTTATGTAAACCAAAGGTATGGCTGTAAAGAATCAACTATCTGATTCCTAAAAGTGCCTTAGGTAAATATTATACTATGGGGGTGTCCCTAGCCTACCTAAGGACATTTTTTCCATTAGGTTGGTTTGTTCTCCCTCCCACTTTAACATCACCATGCAACAGGAAATAGTCAGATCTAAGTCAGCACTTCATTTTTTTCTTTGAGCAATAGAGTATGAGAACTACATTAATCATATAAAAGGGAAACATGGAAAACAGCCTCCCTTTAAGCAAAAAATCCCCAAGATAAATTGCTGCTAAAGGATTCTTTAAGCAGGAATCATCCAGTTTTGACTCAATGCCACAATTTCTCTCTGTAGAAGGAAGAATGGACAGTAGGGATTAAAACTAGGTCAGAGATCAATATTAGACCAAAACAACTGTCCTTGCCAAAAAATGTCTAGAGATAAGGTCCAGTTTACCTTTACTCTAGAAGCCTAATCCTTATTTTCTTTAGGTTTGTGATAACATAGAGTGTTTCAGAAACCTGCCCATAGTGGGGGAGTTTAATTAATTCATTTTGGCTCCTATTGGCCTGCAGCCCACCCTTTCTTCCCTGTTCTTTCCTATGAACAACTCCTTCCTGTGACTGTCCACCATCTTCCAACCTGCCAGTTGGTTGCCCATAAAGCTTTTGCTCTACCTGTCATGCATTTCTCATTTTATTCACTCTTGAATGGCTGTAGAATTAGACCATCACAGTTAAGTAAAAATTTCAGAAACATACAAATAAAAACTCACACCAGGTTATTTGGGAAAAGGCATGGAGAAGGTAGTAAAGAAGAAAAAATTATGAGAAAAAGTATAGGTCAATACTGAAGAATTATAGTACAGTATTCAATATTGATCTATAATTTGGCCCAGCAAAATTTTAACCATTTGACAAATTCCACTACTCAGGTCTGCTTCTGAACAACATAAACAGAGTAGAAAGAAAGAAAAAAACAATATTAACTGGAGATCCAGGAATATGACAGAAATACTTAAACTTGATTAGGAATCACCAAGACAATTTTATCCCTCTACACAAAAGCAAACTGTTGTTCCCACCCTGCTTCTCTGGGATATTCTACTACTTTCTTACCAAGTCAACACAATTTATATTTAAGAGCAAAAGACATTATTTAAATCACAAATCCTTTCCCCACCCTCTCAGCACTATTGCTTTAAGATCTATTGTTTAAAAAAAAAAAAAGCAGAGGATATGAATTTCAACACTTCTAATGCCAATAGCAAAAGCCAATACAAACAGAAATGAATTGTGAGCAATACTTATCACAATTATCAGTCTTCACTAAACACATTTCTTTTTAGGTCTTTCTCATCTTTATCTCTAGAGAAAACTTACTTCCAAGTATCAAATAATCAAATTTATTTATTTTGAAAAATAAATTTATTTTAATTATTCCTTTATAACATTTTAAAAAATTCAAAGCAACACATTATTTTAAAAATGCAAAGAATATAAATATAAAATTATTCAACAGAAAAGAAATACTATGCATAAAAATGAGTATAAATAGATGTAGAAAAATAGCCTTTATTTCATTAATTTTACCTTTAATAAAAAAGTCACTTAGTCAGGCTTAGAAAATTAAAATAAGTTAAATGACATTAATTTTTTCCATAGCATTACATCCATGTAATGGTTCTACATATTTTAGTAAATATATTACTAGTATCAACTAAACTTTTTTCTTTTTTTTTTTTTTTTTTTCTTTTTATTGTGACCCAAGTGCATTACAAATCTTTCACTGCATCATTTATGGTACATAGTGACAATGAATGAGGGGTATTCCCACCACCAGTGCTGTCCTCCCTCCGCCCCTGTTCCCAGTATGCATTCCATATCTCCCTCCTCTACCCCCAGTATGCCAGTGCAACTGGTCTCCACTTTACAGCTTGTTGTAGATTGAGCATCTATTCCACCGTCATTGGAGATAAAAAGGATAAGAAAAAGGGGAGAAAAAAATTTGGTGACAACTACCAAAAAAAGAAAGGAAAGAAAAAAAGAAAAGAAAAATGGAAGAAAAAAGAAAAAAATGGATCTGGCAAATAAAAATAAACCTCTAAATAATAACCACAAGAGTGAAAAAGAAAGAGAAAAGTAGAAGAAAAAAGAGAAGGAAAATAAAGTAAAAAACTAACAAATCAAAACAAAACAAGAAAAAGTATGGGTGCTGGAGTGGTAGGGTTTGGCATTCCCCCCACTTTTTTTTTTTTTTTTGCATAGGCACAGTAAGCATTGGGGAAGAAAGGGAATTCCCGTGGCCTAAGAGATTCAGGGTTTCTCCATCCTTGAAGCATACCATCATGGGATCAACCCCTGGCTCCATATATACTCATTACCCATCCCAAAGGCTTTTTTGTGATACCAGGAAAGTTTCCTCTCGGTTGTGTGTGAGAAAATCAAGCCACTGTAGCTAGCAATCTTGGTATTTGTGTGGGTTATAGGTCAGGGTCTAAGATAGAGTCTCTAGGTTCTAGACTCGAGGTTTATATCCATCGTTGTTGTGGTGTTCAGTCTTCTGTAACACTTGCTCCCTGTTTTCGTTCAGTCCCTAAGCCGAAGCCTAGGATATTATGGATCCAAAGGTTCTGCTCAGTCTCTGTTGTCCAAGTTGGACCTCTGCAATAAGACATCTTGTTGTTGTTGTTGTTTTTTATGTGTCCTGGACTACAGCCTAGGGTAGGGTTTTCCTTATTAGTCCCAATGTAGGCTCTGTTCAGTCATGGTTGTCAAAGTCAGTTTTCTGATGTTGGTGCTCTTATTTTTCACAGTTCAAAGGAGGATATCTCTTCTGGTTTCCATTTACTGTTAGGTGATGTGATAGGACAGCCTGGTCTTAGGTCAAGTTTTCCTTTCCTCGTTGTCATATCAAAACTGGCACAAGTTGGTGCCAGAGTAGTGTTATAAATCTACCAATGGAGCTTAGTTCCTGGTGGTGTTGCCCGGAGCTGTATCATTTCTACGTCGGGGATCTGGGGTTTCGGATTGGACTAACACTGTCCAATCTCCTAGGGACTGGTTGTATCCACATGACACATGTTCAGGATGGGAGGCACCCTTCTGCTATAAAAAGTGAGTTCTTATCCCTAGAAGATAAGATCTTCTTTCTGTGTCTATGGTTTCCCTTTTTTTACTGTGCCCATACAAAAACGTATGGTGTCATACTGTGTTGCTGGTGCTATTCTGGGTAAGGATGACAGGCTGCACACACAGTCTCTGTCGTCTGGTTTTGTTCTGAGCTTTTATCCCAGTCAAGGCTTTTTGTACCAAGCAGCACCAAAAATGGTAAGGATAGAGATAAAATGTATATATTAAAATAGAACAAATAAATAAAACTGAGTTAAAAAGAAAAGGTATTCGAATAAAACAAGTGGTAGAGGAGGCTACTTGTATATTTAGGAATACACATCTTAAGATGTATTGTTATATGGGTACTGAGCTTCCATAGGCAATATAGGACTCCCAATTAAGTCTTTTGGTATATTCTTGTGGGGAGTAAAAGCCAAGGTACTTTTTGATTCACAGGTATTGGAATTGAGTTTGAGAGATGCTTTGCTGCATTACGAGACCATATAGTGTCTTTGAGCTGGGAGTTTTGCTGAAGCCGATTCCTGTATCGTGCAACACAACTAAACTTTTCTTGCCACTGGACTAGATTAGCCAATACAACCTTCCTGGTAAATTAATATTTTCTAAGATTATATCCTACATCAGTACAGTCTGATGTAAATTTTAAATGGAAACATTATATACATATACAAATAAAAACACAGAGAACATACATCTAAATAGTGTCTTAATAACCTTAACATGTAAATGTATATACTAAAAAAAGTAAAGGTAAGTATTTGAAGTTTTCAATCTAGCTGAAAATTATCATCTTCCATATTTTGAAATTATAGTTTAACAATAAAAATCTAGACAATAAGCAGCATTGACATAATGATGAGTATGCCACTGAATGCTAATCTAATCCCTCAAAACAATGTGCCTCTTGGCATAACTATCTATGACATCACCTTCAATATACTCATGCAATAATTCAACTGAATCCATGTTCCTTAGATTGAATTTTTCCATATACAGAAACTTAAAAACAAACTAATCAAAATTGCCACAAGGAAGTATCATGAAAAAAAAATGCAGTATTTAATTGCCAGGTGACAGGCTTAGTGTCCCTAAAATTCAATGTTATCACTTGAATACATGTATAGGGCATAACCAGATGCAGAGTCAAGTCCCAACAAATATTAAATATAAAGTACTTATAAATGTTTTTGAAGAAACTGAGCTAATGTGACCATGAAAATATGTTAACACAGAAAGAAAGAGAATCAACATGTGGGGGGAAAGCAGTTGATTAATCAGCAGACTAGAATAACATTTCATTTATGTAAAAAGAAAAGGACCTGGAAATAAATACAGAAATTTCTATTACCTAATGTGTACATAAAGAAAATTTATAAGTAAGTGAAGTCACGTTATCTTACTTTTGCTTATTAAACATGCTACAATGGACATTACAATAAAGTAATATCAATATAAACTGGAATGATTAATAAGAACCTTAAAAAGTGGTGGGATTTCTGTCCAGCCTCCAGTTTCATATAATATTCAATGATAAGTAATGGCATATAGCCTTCCAAAAAGAGAAGATTTAGATTATAAAGTTGATAGAAAAAAATGCTGAAATCTTCCTGTATCAAGTATTTTTTTCACAACAGTTCTAAAAGTTTATGCTGTTTCTAAAACTAGAAGGAAAATGAGGCAATTCTTCTAGGATATCTTCTTTATGTCATTAGATACAGAGTAAAATATCAATATAATTAAAGTCCTTTCATAGAGCAAGTTATGCCAAGATGGATAATGCTGTTTCTTCGCTGGCTTGCTAAAATTTACCAGGTAAAGTGGTAAAGAGAGGGGGAAAGGTCCAAGAGACAAATACAGACCAGGGTTTTCACCCTTAAATTATAACCCCAAACAGCTTCTGCCACAAAGATGACACCAATAACTTTTGATCAGATGCTGCAAACTAAAAAGAGCTCTCAACAGATTTAAAGGATGTAAGGACCAAAGGTCAGCAAGTCTCTTATGTACCATTGGGATGGGATGATTAAACCTCTAGGCTTTATAAATCATTCTTTCAGCAGATAGAATGCTGTATGCAAGACAAAATGAGGATCAAGTTCTATGCCAGCTTAACCCCTTGCATTTTTTCATAATGAACAATACATGAATTACCAGTCTGTTGTCTCTTTAGTATAAACTCTGTGATAAACAAAACAATTCCTTTTGTTGTTTTGGCTTGGTTTGGGACAACACCGAGCTAGCAGTGCTCAGAGATCACTCTTGGAGGGGCTTCTTTGCAGTGGCAGGGATAGTACTCGATTCAGCCGCATGCAATGTAAGTGTCCTACCTGCTGTATGATTGCATAGGTCCCAAATCAAATAAAAGTACATATAATGAAGACAAAGGGGTAACTCAATGGGCTAGAACACCTCATGCCAGTACTGCACAGTCCCTTGATTGGTCCTGAGCACCACTAGGTGTAACCCCAAACCAAATAAATTTAAAAAAAAAAAAAAAGGGCATTATGCTTACTAGCATTTGTACGGAGGGCACTAGAGGGACAGTGTTAAATATCTAAACAAAACTTAAGTTTTAAGTCAAAACTTAAAAGTTGAAACAAATTTCTGGAATGGACCAGTTTAGGAATGTGGTAAATACTAATGTCACTCATCATCCCTGTGTGATCTTGCAGCCTTCTGTAGAAATAAATTGTAGAGGCCCTCTTGACAGAAAAGATGGAGTTTCCACACAGATGGAATTTTCTAAAGACATTTGTGTGCATTTTTTGTCTAGACTCTCTCAGCTAAAACCCTTACAGCACTGCTCATACTCTGAGTAACAGCTGCTTCACAGCTCATCCAATCCCTCATCAATCCCACTCCCTCCTTCCTAATTATCTGACACTTTGGAAGAAAGTTCAGACTCCTACTATATGTTCTCTTTTGCTCCCCCCACCCCCCGTACTACAGGGGGCTGCAATCTATGGCACATCTTGAAACTCCAAAGAAATAGCAAGCGGGCTAAATCAGCAAAATTCTCTGCTCTCCAGCAGGCTGATACGTACCTCCATCAAGGAGACTTGCCAGTTTTTCCTTCAGCTACCATATAATGTCCTCTCATTTATTAATTGTTTTTTATTATAGCTACAAATTCTTTATGTTAAATTCCACAATTAACCTACTATGCAGTTTCTATCTACTTAATGACCCTAAGTAGCTATCAAAATCAAATAATCTCGGTAAAATTTTATCAGTCACATAGAGAAAGGAATGTGTGCTACAGCCATTTAGCTAAATTTTTTTCATTTTTCTCCCCTTTCCTTCTGCTTTTTTCTTTCTTCCTTTTCCTTTCATTGCTTTGTACTATATCTGGTAGTGCTTTAAGACTATTGCTCATGGGTTGCTTGCTGGTGATACTCAAAGGATCATGATGTGATAGGGATTAAATCTAGAGCTCATGTATGCAAAGCACATACTCCAACCTATTTAGCTATCCCCCCCATCACTGATAACATTTTTAAAATTGTATTAGGATATAGTGATTTAAAAAGCTGCTCATAATACAGTTGTTTCAGACACTAAATGTTCAAACACCACTACCACCACTGGTATGATCTTCCTTCTACCAGTAACCACAGTTTCCCACTCACCACTCTAGCTAACATGTTCCCTTGCAGGAAAAAAAGGAAACTCAGATTGTTTGTTCCAACACAAAGGAAAATAATCAAAACTTGGATCAATAAGGCTCAATTTGAAATAACATATCTATGAATGTGTTTCAAAGCCATTGTTTAAGGATTTACTGCGCACTGGGCTGTGATTGGTTCCAATTGAGCCTTCTGTGTCACTGTGTAGACTCAGAGATTGGTGGCCCATCAGATTTGCTGAGATCCTACTGAGCTGATGCTAGTATAAGATTCTGAAATGTCACACAATCACTAGTGATCACACGGTCCAGAATCTATAGCTCTGAAACATATTTGGTGGCTTGACAGTTTGATAAAGGGCAGTTTCTGTCAGAGGGTGTCGAGAAAAATGGTGGGCTGCTGTGCTTTCAGGTCGAAAAGGAATCTGCCCCTACTCATTTTGAGAGGCCCCAGGGTTTCAACCTGTACCAGACTACCTGGGAAGAGTCAATGACCATCCTTTTCATTTGGAGCTTAGAAGAGGAGCTGGGGGGCCAGAGCGATAGAACAGCAGTAGGGCGTTTGGCTTGCATGCGATGCTGACCCAGGACGGACTCAGCTTTCCCTTTGGTCCCCCATGCAAGGAGCAATTTCTGAGCGCATAGCCATGAGTACCCAATGAGCATCACCGGGTGTGTGGCCCAAAAACAAAAAACAAACAAAAAAAGTGGGGGGAGCTGGGTAACATTTCTGCCAGAAAGATGGAGAGTGTTGTGATTTTTCTTTTAATACAACTCTTTAAGCTCTACTTCAAACATTCACATTAAAGAATTAAATGCTCAAATAAATCTGCTGTGCTTTCTTATTATACCATGGTACTTATATGCTTGAAACTAATTCCTTGTGATAGGGCATTTGCATACTGAAATGAAAAATATTAAAGGAAAATGTGACGAACTCGTCTTTGTTAACTCAAAAAAGCAAGTCTAGTCTCATGCCCAAATCTTACTCAATCCCTTATTCCTATGTTCCCTAGATTTAGGTAATGCATGCAAACCTGGGCATGTTGTATAAAAACTAATGACCCCAATAAATGAGCTAATAATTTCTTTGCTATTTATTAAAGTTGAATTTTAGCAAGTGATAATTCAGAAAAATCTGAGCTTTAAAACTTCTTAACTTTTGCTCTAGTATTATACAATAAAGAAACTATTTTCAAATAGTGTGGTGTCCCTTAGCATATATTCTTATTAATTTCATTGAACATGTTTATGAGTTGAGTAGAAAAATCATCAGATGAATCTAAAAGAAACTTGGTTATTAAGTAGCATATGCTTAGATCTGCCAGAGCTTAGATCATTCAAACCCATATCATTCTAATCCCAAAGACTACGTTCTTACATTTCGTCATGGTTATGCAATGATTCTTTACTTCAGATTTTTATCCTTCACTAAAATGAGACCAAGTTGAAATATTTTATCAACTAATCTTTTCAAGAATTTATGACTGATGGGGCTGGAGATATAGTAAAGTGGCTGACTCAGGTTCAATATCTGGCACCCCGTATGGTTCCAGAGCACAACCAGTAATGATTCCTGAGTGCAGAGCCAAGACTAAACTATAAACACTACAAGGTGTGGCCCCAAAACAAAAATAAATAGTTTTGGAAAAACAAAGAAAATTTATGACTGCAGGCAAGACTGACAATCCAAGGTTAAAGCATTTGACTTGCACACAGCTGACTCCAGTATAAAAGTTTTCCTGGAGCAATCTCTGAGCAGTGCTATGTCTTGTTCAACTAATCCTCCCAAAATCCCTAGTGATATTTAATGGACCAATATAAATTTTTATTCTAAGAAAGGAGAAAATACATAGCATTTCTACCCCTCACCTTAAAAAAATAAGGCAGGGGCCGGAGCAATAGCACAGCGGTATGACATTTGCCTTGCACATAGCTGACAGACCTTTGTTCAATCCCCAGCATCCCATATGGTTTCCCAAGCCAGGAGCAATTTCTGAGTGCATAGCTAGGATTGACAACTGAGCATCACCTGGTGTGGCCCAAAGCAACCTTCCAAAATAAATAAATAAATAAATAAATAAAAATAAGGCAGGTGAGTGTATTTTTCTCAGATTGCAAAATTAAGCTTTTGTTTTCTTTTCCCTATGCAAGTAGTAGCAATTAATATTCCTAAATATTTTCAATTTTAGGGTAATCTTAAACAAAAGTAATCAGAAGCCAGAGTGATGATATAGCATGTAGATCATGTGTCTTGCATGTGGCCAACCTGGGTTCAGTCCCTGACACCCCATAGCATATGATTCCTTGAGCACTATGAGGAGTGATGCCTAAGTGCAGAGTCAGAAATAAGTTAAGGATTACTGTGTGCCCCTCCAAACACACACACACACACACACACACACACACACACACACACACACAATTAAAAGTAGAGGACACATTTTAAAGAAAATGTGTTTGACCTAATTTAAAGCAGATGATAATATTTTCACTGCAGAATATTTAGTGAAATAAATCAGCAGGCTTTAAAGCTGTAAATGATGGCCACAGAGATAGCTTCATGCAGGGATGGCGAACAAGTTCAATACAAAGAGCCAAAATTTTAAACTGTGAGAGTCAGAGAGCCACAGCACGCAGTGACCTGCCAAAACAGACACTCACACAAAAGCATATAATTTTAACAATAATATATTAAACACATATTGCATTTTGCCATTTTGAGTGAGGGTAAAAACCCTGCATGGAATGAGTACTATCATTGATTGTTATCATTGATAACATCCCTCCGCAAGGAGTATGAAAACTACAAAAACAGAATAATCAATAAAGAAAAATCAAAATGGGCTTGATCAAAGACATTATCATACTGGGTCTTACCAAACTTTTATTATTAAGAGAATGAAACAAGAAACATAGTATAAACATAGTATAAAACACACACAGAGAGAGAAGACAAAAATTGCACTCAGTATATGTAAATTACTCAAATATTCATCAACAAAAATCCAGACTACCCAGTTAAACATAAGCAACAGAAACCAAATTGTTAAAAAGAGTACACACATAAGCACACCAAAAGCTCTTTTTTTATCTAGCACTAATTGAGAAATGTATATTTAAAACAAGGTGAGAGACCACTTACTCATTTATTAGAATAGCTAAAATAAATATAGTCAATACAAAGAACTTAAGAAGATGCAGGACAAATAAAACTTTCATGTGCTAATGAGGAATGAGAATGACAATGACCCAAAAACTGAAAAAGTTGTAACATTTCTTAAAGCAAATTTACTTTATTAAAAAAGAACATCAATGAAAGATCATTATTTACAAGGAACACACACCTACCTGTCTGTTTACTGTAATTAAAACTAGAAACAACGCAAACTGTCATTTATGAATGAATGATTGGCTAAATAAAAAATAATATGTCTATAAGAGATTAGAAAATTAATAAAGAGGCACAAGCTATACATTAAAAGTTGAATGAGTAAACTTTAAAGTCATTATGCTCAGTGAAGAGAATATGGTTTAAAAACTTTATGTTTTTCTTTTTTTTTTGGGTGGGAGGAGGTTTGGGTCACACCCGGTGACGCTCAGGGTTACTCCTGCCTATGCGCTCAGAAATTGTTCCTGACTTGGGGGATCATATGGGACCAGGGGGACTGAACCGAGGACCTTCCTAGGCTAGCACAGGCAAGGCAGATGCCTTACCCCTTGCGCCACCACTCCGGCCCTATAAATGTATTTTACAACATTACTAAAAACCCAAACTATAGTGGCAAAGAGTAATTTAATGTTATTAGTGATTTGTATGAAGAAAAGAGAGATGTTTACATCAAGGAATAGCAAGAGGGACTTTCCTGGAGGGATGGGATTATTTTGTGTCCTGATTTTAGTTAAGTTTTAATAAGCTTGTGCATAGGTCAAATTTTCCAGAATTATTCATTTACCCAATAGTCATTTAACTTACTTTAATAAATTTTTGTATAGAATTCCGTTTTTGATTTTCAGACTACCATATATCTATTTATTCTGCCTCCAATTTAAAGTAAAAATATACCTAACAAAAGAAGACAATGCCACACTTATTTTTATCTACAATTACTTCTTGTTTTGTAATTACTTCAATTTCTTTGGTTTGCTTTGCTTTTCCTTCTGTTTGGACAATACCTGGCAGTGCTCAGAGTTTACCCCTGGCTGTGTGCTCAGAGATCACCCCTGGCAAGCTTGGGAGACCACATGGGGTGCTAGGGATTGAAAACAGGTTAACAATATTCAAGACAAGTATCCTACCTGCTTTACCTCTATTTTCATTATTTGTGTACATGTCTGTTTCTAGAAAATGGTAAGTTTCAAAGGGTGATTAAACCAGAGGATGATTAAGTTACTGTATAAATGTCTACAGCTAAAGCTTAGTCATTTTAAAACATGTTTTATTTCTTGCACATTCAAAAGAAATAGTAATAATAATAATATCTTTGTAGTTATTATTGAAGCAAATATGAACATTTATTTTCACTTGGAACCAAAATACAATTTAGCAATTTTATCAAAATTTATGGCAAAAATAAATGTAAGATTTTACCAGCATTTATATTTATTATTTTCAATAAAATGCCAATTAGGGGCCAGAGAGATAGCACAGTGGCGTTTGTCTTGCAAGCAGCCAACCCAGGACCTAAGGTGGGAGGTTCAAATCCCGGTGTCCCATATGGTCCCCCATGCCTGCCAGGAGCTATTTCTGAGCAGATAGCCAGGAGTAACCCCTGAGCACCGCTGGGTGTGGTCCCCCCCCCAAAAAAATAAATAAAATTCAATTACCTAAATATAGGATAAACATTCATAAACCATTTCAATTTTAAAAGAAAAATTATATGGGAAGAAACTAAAGTTATATTCTTAAAAAAATGATAGAAAATATGCTTTTGTAAACCTCCCAGAACTTGGCAACACCACAGCAAAATGAGAAGCATTCATCATAATTCCATAAGGATTATCTTTGTGCAACTATTCAATATAAAATATTCAATACAAAATATGAATATATTTTAAAAATATAAATATTCAATACAAAATATAAAATATAAACTATTCAATTCAAAACTTATTCTTTAGTACTATAGGTAATGCTTAACAATTCATGCAACATTCATGTACAATGTTCAGGAATAAACTTTGGGACAAGGATGACCTAAATGTGGAAAAAATGACTTTGCTTGGCCTACTGTGACAGGAAAGGTAAGCACTAATGGTTACTGCTTGTGTGACCTGTTTCCATTTCATAATTCATCGGTGTTGATTGACTTTGTAAGTAAAATTCATTGGGCAATGTGATAGAGGAAGTCATGGTATAAATACATTCAGAAAGGTAGGGAACAGAATATGTAACAAATTAATGTTTAATTCTGGTTTACTTTAATACTAAGAAAACAGTTTAAATTCTTTAAAATACCTGTATCTTGATAGGTATTTTAAAATCTACACAATTCTCCAAGAAACATAGAAGTAGACTTACTACCAATATGTTGGGAATAACATTTAAATAAAATTCTAATTAGTGGAGGAAGAAAGTGTATAAGTAAGGAGAAGAGACAGAGAATTGAAGAAGGATAGATATAACTTAAAAAGATATAATGTTAAATACTTCTTTCTGAAGAATAGAAATTCTCACTTTATTCAAGAATTAATGGTTACAATATAGTTTAAACCCCCATTTTATGGGATTTATCCCATCCTATGTAGTGGAATACATTAAATTCCATATTTCCTTAAATACAAGAAAAAATTCTCACTATCTAAAACCTTAGTCTTCGATTCTAAGCAGTCTCAGGACCAGGATGTAACTCAGTTATGTAGAGTGTAGAATTTGTGAGTATGAGACCCTGTCTCAATTCCTAGTACAAGAATCTGAGCATATACACATATCATACATGCTTATACACACAGGCAAATGCACACCGAAGCAAAACTAAAAATACAAAAACAAACAAACAAACAAAAAACCATAACATTCCTCTTAGGATCGATTACAGCATTTTCTTTTGTATTCTTTAATTTATGTCTTGTCCTAAAAGTTAAGTTTATCAATTCAAAATAAAATTAAATTATAATTGGGGCTGGACTGATAGTACAGCAGGTATACTTCCCTTACACTTAGCAACCTGGCATTCCAGATCATTCCCCCAAAAAACAGGAGTGATTCCTGATTGTAGAGCCAGCAGTAACCCCCAAGCATCATTGGGTATGACCCCTCTCCCAAAAGAAAAATATCCATCTCTTTGCTCCTAAATCACTGTATCTATTATCTGATATTGGACTTGAAAACAAATAGTCATCTCTTTTATAAGAAAATATCAAATAAAATATGATATGGTTTGAATGAAAATATTCATTTATAAAAGAAAAAATATCATGAGAAAAACATTTGAACTCTGTGACCTATCTTGCAGCAACTCTGACTCAATGTTATTTATTATTTAATTGTTTACAGAGCAGTTTTCCAAGGAATTGTATACACTAAAGAATAATTGTAGATTAGTAAAATACTTAAATGTGCTTTAGTATACTTGCAAAGATTTTTTTGTTTATTTTGTGGGCCACACCTGGTGATGCTCAGGGTCTATTCTAGATCTGTACTCAGAAGTTACTCCAAGTCGTGCTGGGGGACATCATGGGATGCCAGAGATCAAACTCATGTTGGCTGCATGTAAAGCAAAACACAACATCTACTGTACTATCACAATAGCCCCTAAACATTTTAAGTACTTAAATACATCAAAACATTGAAATACTATTTTTAAAAATTTACGTTTCCCATTGTGCTTCAGAGTCAGGAATTGAAGCCTGAAATTTATATTTATCAGGTATACTTGAGTCATAGACCTGTCATGTAGTCAAAGTTTACATTTTTGTACAATAAATACAGTACAAATATTCACATATCTTATCATATATTATTTTCTCAATGTATATTTAAATATATTTTATGCAATTGTAATAGAAGACATTAAGACCAGGCCAGGCAAACTCTTAAATGTGCTTTGGTATACTTGCAAAGATTTTTTTTTTGTTTATTTTGGGGGCCACACCTGGTGATGCTGGTGATGTGATGAGACATTTGCCTTGCATGGGGCCCAGAACCTCTCTCCCTTGACAAAACAGAAATAAAGATAAAGAATATACAATATTCTCTATCTCTCATCAATTGACGGACAACCCAACCTGAAGCAAACTCAACTAGAAATAATTGCTTTGTTTTTCCTTCTACTCACACAGTCTTAAAAATATGAACTCTTTCTTTTCATGGTTAAATTAAGTGATCTTTACCACATGTGCTAATCCTCTCTATTTGCGTAAGAGAATAGCACCTAACTAATCTTGTAATTATCTCCTTACTTCTTCCTCTTCTATGGTTCACAGTAATGCTTGGCTAGTGGATTTCACATGCAGTTCACACACAGTGCTGTTGAGAGGCCATGGCATAGGATACAAAGGAACAACTCACTTTGTGTTCTAAAATTCTAAAGAATTAGGGGCCGGGCGGTGGCGCTGGAGGTAAGGTGCCTGCCTTGCCTGCGCTAGCCTAGGATGGACCGCGGTTCGATCCCCCGGCGTCCCATATGGTCCCCCAAGAAGCCAGGAGCAACTTCTGAGCGCATAGCCAGGAGTAACCCCTGAGCGTCACAGGGTGTGGCCCAAAAACCAAAAAAAAAAAAAAAAAAAAAAAAAAAATCTAAAGAATTAGTTGTTTAAGCAACATGTAAAGTATAATCAAAATTATAGAACTGTTTTTGTATAAATGATCACCAGCAGGGGAGACAGCTCAAAGAGCACATATTCAACCCCAGTTTATATTGTCAGCACTACATAGCCCCAATACCTCTAGAACCATATTTCAAGTGCAGGCACACATTTAGAGCCCTAACTCCCAGGCAAATTATTATGAAAAGTGGCCCTAGACTCAAATCATTGTTTAACAGGAGGTTCCCCAAACAAAATAATGAATGACCTAGTCAAAAATATTAAGAAGAAAAAATCAAAACAAAAAATTATACAAACTCTATAGTTCAGTAAATTTCAGATTTTTGCTTCTAAAGAACATAAATATATTACAATAATCATTGGATACAGCAAAACTTTTTGTTTCATTTTGGGGCCATATTCAGCTGAGCTAAGGGTTAATTCCTGGTTCTCCATTCAGAAATCACTCTTGGCATTTGAGAGAACATATGGGATACTGAGGATCAAACCCAGCCAGCCACATGCAAACAAATGCCCTATGTGCTGTGCTATTGCTCTAGTACAAAATTATTATTATTTATTATTATTATTATTATTATTTGGTTTTTGGGTCACACCTGGCAGTGCTCAGGGGTTACTCCTGGCTCTATGCTCAGAAATCTCTCCTGGCAGGCTCAGGGGACCATATGGGATGCCGGTTTTCGAACCATCATCCTTCTGCATCTAAGGCAAATACCCTACCATTGTGCTATCTCTCCAACCCCACAAAATTATTATTAAAGCACCCAGATCATTTTAATACTCTAAGTTGTTCTGACCTTGATTCTCAAATTAAATATAACATCTTACTTATATAATTTTATTAAAATATATATTTTATGGGGCCGGAGAGATAGCATGGAGGTCATCAGTTCAAATCTTGCCGTCCCATATGGTCCCCCATGGCTGCCAGGAGCAATTTCTGAGCATGGAGGCAGGAGTAACCCCTGAGCTCTGCCAGGTGTGACCCAAAAACCACAAATATATATATATATATATATATATATATATTATATACATATATATGTATATGTTATATATTATAAACATATACATATATATGTATATATACTTTATATTAGTTATATAATTTTCAGCTCAAAATCTGATACAAATATATTCACAAGACATTAAAATAAGACCTTGGAAATGGAGTGATAATATAACAGGTAGGTCACTTGCTTTGCATGTAGGCAACCTTGGTTAGAACCTTTGGGGCTACTTATAGACCCCTGGCCCCACTGGAGTGATCCCTGAATGCAGAGCCAGGAGTAAGCCCTGAGCACAGTGAGGTAGAAGCAAAATACAACAACAACAAAATAGAACTTGATGGGCCATGGTGACAGTTCAGAAGATCAGAAAGGAAGCTCGAGGTTAGATTCTGGCATCAACACCACACAATTTTCCGAGCAACGCAACACCAACAAGGAAACTGTCTCTAAGCACCACCACGTATGACCCCCAATGTAAATAAGTAAAGTAATACAATTTTAACCCTGTGTTAAAGAGCCATACTATTTTAATAATTCATTTAAAGTATAAAACCCAAATTTAACTCAAATCTTTACTATAATAATAGTTTATCAAAACCAACTATCTCACTCAAATTTAGAGAAAACATTTACTTTCTTACTAAACAAGAAAGTGTATGGTGTTGGATAAATAGTTCAAGAGGTTAAGCACATGTTCTGCATGGAAGGGTCCCATGTTTGGTACTACACAAGAGTCCTATGTGGAGTCAATGTGGTAGAGCATGGTTCCCTGAGCACTGTGGAAACTGACTACTCAGAAAATAATTTAAAATAACCCCTGAGTAACAATAGGCCAATAGGTACCAATATATATATGGCCATACCTATTGGTATGTATGTATATATACATACATATATATACATATATATATGTGTGTGTGTGTATATATATATATATATATATATATATATATATATATAGACCATAGTATATATTTTCCAAGGTGGGGATAGTATCGGGTCACAGACTCAGGCTAAATTCAGGGTTTACTCCTGGCTCTATGCTTCAGGATCACTCCTGGATATGCTTAGGGAACTACTATCTGCCAGGATCTGAGCCAGTGTTGGCAGCAGGAAACGCTAGTGCCTTAACTCCTCTATACTATGTCTCCATCACAAGAAT
Source organism: Suncus etruscus (assembly GCF_024139225.1). Lineage (NCBI taxonomy): Eukaryota > Metazoa > Chordata > Mammalia > Eulipotyphla > Soricidae > Suncus > Suncus etruscus. Next base: position 82,334,384 of record NC_064852.1, read on the forward strand.
CTATTTATTTTTAGTGCTTATCAGTACTGCAAATCCTATTTGGGGGGGTGGGTATATATATATTTTTTTTTTGGCCACACTGACTGGGCAGTGCTCAGGGGTTACTCTCTGCTCTGCACTCAGAAATCGCTCCTGGCTCGTGGGACCATAAGGGATGCCAGAGGATAGAAACTATGTCTGTCCTGGGTCAGTCATGTGCAAGATAAATGGCCTACTGCTATGCTACCATTCTAGCCCCAAACCCTAATTTCTTTTTGTGGTGGAGGGGACTTTTTTTTTGGGGGGGTCAAACCCAGCAGTGCTCAGGGGTTACTCCTGGCTCTATGCTCAGAAATCAGTCCTGGCAGGCTCGGGATATGGGATGCCGAAATTCGAGCCACCATCCTTCTGCATGCAAGGCAAACACCCTACCTCCATGCCATCTCTCCAGCCCTCCAATAAATATTTTTTAATCACAGTTGCCCAGGTGGTAGTCATGGCACAGGCATGCCCATATGTGGTCCCTGGTGTCCATGCTATCATTACTGTAGAGAACTAGATACTCCACTACAATGATGTAGGTTGTTATTGCCAACCAATGAAAACAATGAGACAAAGAACCACCAAATGACTTGAAGAAGATAAAGACATTGCAAAAAATAGTTTATGAAACCAATGAATTCACAAATCCAGGGAAACAGACCTCAAGTATCAATATATCAGAAAACCCCACTGACTTTGATCTGAAGCTCCTTTATTCCAGTAATCTATTAAAATATTGAGGAATTAGAACAGGAGTGAGTTATATTTTAAAAATAATAACAAAATCTTGTATAACAAAAATAATAAATGATATAAATCTAGGAGCCAAGGATTTCCAGAAATGCTATCTTCTCTACACTGCCTATGTGCTACATTGCTTTGGGCTGGCTGGTACTGGGGGGGTTAACAAGAAATCAAGGGTGGATGTGCTTATGGGCCAGAACACACAGAGTAAAGTTTAAGGGCTACACAATGGAGCAGATCTGGGATCAAACCTAATGGTTTTATACCTAAGCTCTACCAATTGGGTTATATGAGTTATATTCCCTGCACCTTCCACAGTCTTAATTCCTGATGACCAGACTGGGTAAAATATCAATCACTAATCATTCTGAATTAAAAAGTAAGATTCTGAATATGAAGTTCATGAAAAACAAAAATTTTATGATGCCTCTTAAATGATTCTACAGACATTATATGATGAAAATGTTTCTAATTAAATATTCCTTTCATGTGCCCTAGGATATAACTCAGTATTAAAGCAATTGTCACTAGGCTTTATCAAACTGTGCATAGGCATCTCATAAAATTTGTGATGGTTCAACTCTACTCACTATCCAAACTTATTGCACAGGTATGCCCAACATGTTAACCCTCCTGCATTAGCAGGTCTGAATTCCTGTTCTCTGTCGCATACACATGCTTGAACTTGGAGCACAGGAACCCTGGACACTCATACTCTTGGATCCCCAATTGCCCTGCAAGACATAGCACAGAGGTACCACTGAGCATTTATGAATATACATGCCTGATCTTCAAATGTGTGAGCCCAAACTTGGCATAAACCCTGCCAGTAAATTAAACCCAGGATTGCTCTTGAAGTTTGTTTGAATTTGTGCACAAATGCCCTTAGTTCTCATTAACTTGAACTCCTGATTGTTGTTTAGAGCTGTTCAAATTTGGGGCACAGGTGTCCCTAAGTACCTGCAATTTTGAACGAACCTTTGGCAGTAGCTTAAGCTCACTAATTGGATACCACAAACATAGCCACACACTAGAAAATTTTAACCATAAGATGCTAATTAGGTCCACCTTGACCTTGCACTTTATTGCTGCCAGGTGCTAGTAAATGCAAATTTCTCACAGGGTATATAGGTCGACTCAATGCAACAAGTGTTGTCTTCAGCTGACAGGTTAAAGAGAAAGAATGATAAACCACATTAGTAGTAGATGATTCTAACGCTAGATTTTCACCAATGACCATATCAAAAAATCCCACCAAAAAGAAACCAAGAGCTGGCTCCTTAAAAGGATAAACAAACAAAATTCACAGACCCTTGCAATAATCTTGAGGTTAAAAAAAGAGGAAAACCTAATATGTATAAGGAAAGATATTGTGAAATAAGACATACCACACACATTAAATCAGTAGTCCTCAAACTATGGCCCGCAGGCCACATATTGTATTTGTATCTGTTTTGTTTCTTCATTGCAAAATAAGATATATGCAGTGTGCATAAGAATTTGTTCATAAGTTTTGTTTTACTATAGTCAGACCCTCCAATGGTCTGAGGGACAGTGAACTGGCTCCGTGTAAAAAGTTTGAGGACCCCTGCATTAAATGAATAAAACTACACACCAGTATCTCTGATAACTAATTAAATACAAAGATTCTCAATAAAATATTAGTGAACAAAATTAAACAAACTAAATTCAACTTTAAAGGACAATTTATTATATCCAAGTAGATTTATTTAAAAAACAGAGTGTACTCAATATATACAAATCAGATAATATATGAATATACCATATCAGTGAAAGCAAAATAAAAAATCAGATAATTATGACAATAGATGTACAGAAAGCATTTTACAAGATTCAACATCTACTTGGAAAAAATCTCTCAACAAGTGGGGATAGAAAGAACATGCTTCAGAGCTGGAGGCTAGCTCTAGCCGGCATGGGGTTGGGGGAGACCCCATGTGGAAGGCCTTCTCTCTAACTTGGGTGCGCTGGGAGCCTTCATAGGCTCCCAGCCTTCCCCTCTTCTGCCCCTGGCCTCCAGGCCTTCTGGGGTGGCAGCCCAGGCGGCCAGACAAGATGGGTGTCAGGGGGTCCCTCCTGGATGGGGTCCCAAGCTCTCCCCGCCTTTCCCTCAGCTCTAGGGAGGGAAGGGCACAGGGTGTAGGGCGGGCAGATCCTGGCTTCAGGCTCTCTCAATCCTCTCTTGAGCTGGAGGCAAGTTCTAGCCGCATGGGGTTGGGGGAGACCCCATGTGGAAGGCCTTCTCCCTAACTTGGGTGCGCTGGGAGCCTTCCCCTCTTCTGCTAGTGCCCCCGCGCGCACTGCTTGTATTAAGAGTATTCCTTATCTTTATGTTATGTTTTGCGTGTCCAGAATGTCCATTTTGTATTCTGCCCTTTTCCACACCCCTTCAAAGCTCATTTTTACTCCTTAACTCTCTCACCCAAACATCACTAACCCACATTACTCTTTTTAACTTCAGTATTGCACAATCCTAATCACAGACCTAAGCCGTGCATTGTGTGTAACAACCCTGAACTGTTTCAAAAGACATAAAATGGACACGTATGTCTTTAGAATATTTTGTTTTTCCCTGACAACTATAAGTCTTAGTAAATATTCTCTTATACAATGACGATTCTAACCACTTTTTATCTTCTCTTTATGAGCTGTTCAACAAGGAATTTTGGTGAAAGCGTCCCCCAGTTTAATGCTTATGATTGAACCATGTCATGGGGATTATTGGACTTGTTCTTATGTCCCCCATATGCACCAATAAACGCCACGTGGCATTGCTCCTTTTTTGCATAGGCACATTAAAATGAGAAAATACTATACATACAAATAAGATCCTATCTAATAGAGATTGGAATACACAAATCTTGTAGTGCAAAGGGACCTTACACCCTGAACATTGACATAATGACCTGGCACAGGCCTCAGAAGAAAGGGCATTTTCCATTCACCCCTGAACCAGGGAAGCCATCCATGAAACATCCAGGTTTGTCTATAACATCACCTGGAAGCAGTCCTCTACCACGGAAGACCCTACCACTGCTCAGACAATGACCTGCTCAAAAGAGACTTCCCTTAACACTGAGAAGACTTAAAACAACGACCTGCTTACAGGACACAGCTGCCTGCATTGCCCTTTAATGGTGAGGTGAAACGAGAAGACGCTCCACATCATAACTTCAATGTAGGATATGCAGATCCCAGGATCTTTAATATAGAAACATGATACCAACAACAGAGACTGTGTGAAAAGTGTGTTGGCACTACGGACAATGTCTTGGATTGGACGATAACTTGCCTGGAGCGTAGAGTTGGTCTTATGCCAGGAAACTTCAGGGGTAGGATCTCTTTGTATTTAGGCCAAGGTTATTCCTTTCCATGCCTCTCATATTTTGGTGGGCCTATGCAAACAACAACTGCCACTCTAACTCTGTTTTTACTGTGCTCCTTTGATTCTAATCCTTAAAAAAAAAAACCACTTAAAATTTGAGGTTAACTTAAGCTAATATGCATGTACATGGAAATGTAAAAAATACTATGCCTCTAATGTTTAAGGAGTTACGTAAGTTTTATGGCTTTAGATTGCCTTGTGTGCTGTTAAGAAATATTATAATGTGTTACAATCTGGGGACTTGAGGGACAAAGTAATTGTACATGGATTCTGTTTTATTTGTCTTAATGTTCTTTGGCTGAAAGTTCAAAGTTAAGATATCAGCAAGGGGACTTCTTCTGAGAATTATGTTATGGGTGATTGTCCTTCCACTGTAACTTTACCTTGTCCTCTTTCTTTGCATCTTTGTTCTCATAATTCAAAATAAAAAAAAATTAAAAAAAAAAGAAAGAACATGCTTCAGAGCATGGAAAAGTTAACTCAAAATGGATAAAAATCTTATTAGACCTAAAATCATAAATTACATAGAATATAACAATGGCAAAATAATCCACAGTTTTGGCTTCTTTGTATTTAGTGAATTAACTATATTGGCAAAAAAGGCAAAAGCAAAGGGTTCAAAAAGATAGCACAGGAAGTAAGCACTACTTGCCTTGGATATGGTCAACTCTGATTTGATTCCTGGCATTCTATATGGTCTCCTGAGTACAACCAAAAGTCAACAAATGTCATAGGCTATAAAAACAGCCTATGAGCACCACTAAGAGCCCTCACTCAACAAAAAAGAAAAATAAACAAAAGAGATTACATAGAACATTGATGCTTACATTTAAAAAAACTATTATTAAATAAGAATATAGCCTCCTGAGTGGGAGAAAAATATTTACACACCAATCATCTGATAAAAGTCAAGATATGGGGCCGGCGAGATAGCATGGAGGTAAGGCGTTTGCCTTCCATGCAGAAGGACAGTGGTTCGAATCCCGGTATCCCATATGGTCCCCCATGCCTACCAGGGGCGATTTCTGAGACTAGAGCCAGGAGTAACCCCTGAGTGTGCCGGGTGTGACCCAAAAACCAAAAAAAAAAAAAAAAAGTCAAGATATATAATGAACTCACAAGACTCAGTAACAACAACCCCACCAAAAATGGGAGAAAATATAAACACTTTTCCAAAATTAACATACAGGTGGGCACTGGGTACATGAAAAATTCTGATTATCAATTATCATCAGAGCTATGCAAATCAAAATGGCAATGAGATATCACCTCACACCTGTAAGAATGACCTACATCAAAAAGCCAGAGGGATAGACAGCAGGAAGAGCATTTGCCTTGCACTCAGTTGACCTGTGTTCAATTCCTGGTTTCCTATGTAGTTTGTCTTTCAAGGTTGCCAGGAATAACTCCTGAGTACTGCCGGGTGTGGACCCTCTCCCCAAAGTAAGCTAGAAACTAGAAGGGAAATTTCTCAAAAAATAAACATGGAACTACCATTTGAGCCAACAAGTTCACTACTAAGTGTCTATATCAAGAATGCTCATCTGAAAAGATACATGCACATCTATGTTAACAGCAGTGCCATTTACAATAAGTTCTGGGAAAATATAAAATGCCAAATGACAGGTAACAAGTGCACAATGATAGGGGACAGGATAAAAAAAAAGTTGTGGTAAATAACACAGTGAATACACGGGTGTCTTAAAAGACAAAACTTGCCTTTTGATTTATAACATGAATAAACTAGAGAGGGGCCATGCCAAAAAAAAAAAAATAAGTCAGAAAAGAATGACAAACATCAGATAATCTAATGCATATATGCTATATATAAAACAAAGTAAGGGAATAGACAATGTGCAATGAAAGTGGATGCTTAGATTCTTTTTTTTTTTTTAATTTTTATTTTTTTGTGGCTTTTGGGTCACACCCGGCAGTGCTCAGGGGTTACTCCTGGCTCCATGCTCAGAAATTGCTCCTGGCAGACACGGGGGACCATATGGGACACCCGGATTCAAACCGATGACCTTCTGCATGAAAGGCAAATGCCTTACCTCCATGCTATCTCTCCGGCCCCATGCTTAGATTCTTAACTTCAAAATTGAGGTTAGCAAGAGATGGGTGAGTATGCTGAAAGGGTCCAAAGATAAAGGAGTATTAGCATTTTGGTGACAGGTGAGTTATGGTAACATTGCATCCTGAAAGCATAATTATTTGTCTTAAATCAAAAGTTAACTCAATAAGAAATATGTTTAAAAAACTAACTTGCAAACATTCCTAATACACTTTTTAAAAGTGATATGCGGGACCTGAGAGATAGCATGGAGGTAAGGCCTTTCATGCAGAAGGTCGTTGGTTCAAATCCTGGCATCCCATATGGTCCCCTGTGCCTGCCGGGGGTGATTTCTGAGCATAGAGCCAGGAGCAACCCCTGAGCACTGCCGGTGTGACTCAAAAACAACAACAACAAAAAAACAATAAAAAAAACCAATTAAAAAAATAAAAGCGATATGCATTTCTAATTGTTATTTGTGGTTTATAGCAAAGAGATGTACATGGAAATGTTAGTTATAATCAATATCTTTGTATGTGTTGCCTCTTTAGATTTTTTTAGCAAACTAAACATACTAAACAATGCACACTTTCAAATGATATCTTTATTTAATAAACAACAAAATTTTCATAGACAAGCAATTCTCTTAGCCAGTGGATAAACAATCATGAACAATCAAATAAATGAGATAAATCAAACAATCAAATCAAACAAAACATCAAAAAACAAAATAGATGAGTCAATATGCATAGATAAGAATAAAATAAGTCAAAATGTGGGAAAACAATTTAAAAAGTTATAAAGTCAAATTGGACACCAAGACACTATTTAGGAGAGAAAATTCATTAGAATTATGGTTAGTTTAAATAAAATGAAACAGTATTTTTCTTATTATGTAACTAATCCCTTTTCTCCAAATAGAACACTGAGCCAGCCTGTTGATGATTTCTCTTCCCCTGACTGAAACTTGGTAGCCCTTTCAAGCATCAACAAGTAGTAAGAAGTGATGAGCTAATTATTAAATGAAAATATTTCCATCCCTCTTAAAATAAGAAATGAATAACAAAGTAGCAAATTAAACATAGGAATTCCAGTGTCAAGTTTAATGTTTGTTCTCCAACATCACAACTTATTTATTGGGCGAAAACACCTCAGGTTTCTTCAATAAATATAATAGCAAAACTTTAAAATTCATTAATATAAATTTTATGAATATGAATGATGAATGATATGAATATAAATTATATTTTACATAAAAAGATATAAAGAATAAACAATATAAGTTCTTACTAGAATATGCTTTCATACAAGTAAAATATGTTTTCAACTCACTTTATAGGCAAAATAAAAGGATCTTAAGAGGTCAAAAATCTTGCCCAAGGTCACCAAGAGAAACTGGCACATCTCTTATTAAATAACAGTGCATGTGATTAAGCCACAATAGGCAGAAAGATTATTAAACCTAGATAAGATTTGAAAAAATCTTCAAACAGATATTAAGGATTTTATATATATTAAAAATTCAAAAAAAAGAAAAAAGAAAAGGCCTCCCAATTCTTACCACAGGCTGTGTTCTTTACACTGACTGTATAGAAAGAGGAGGTACAGTAAATGCACCCCATATACACCTCAACACAGGCCCTTTGCCTGGTCTGTATTGTGAATTAGGGGCAAAAAAAGGATTTGAAAAGCTAGAATCTAAAGCAACTTTTACAGTACATGCTAAAATCATATAAACTTTTAGAAATGGAACACATTAGTAAAATGACCATTATAGTCTTATAAAGGTATGCCAGTTCTCATTTTTTGTTTTTATTATTTATTTTATATGATAACAAATATTATTAATCTATTACATAAGGTTGCTATAAAATATAAAATATGCTATTTATATTAAGCACACTTAGCAGCCAATAAAATTTTTTTGTTTGTTTTGTTTTATGTTTTGGGGTCACATTCGGCAGCACTCGGGTTTCTCATGGCTCTACACTCAGAAATCACTCCTGGCAGGCTTAGAGGACAACATGGGATGCCAAGATTCGAACCACCGTCCTTCTGCATGCAAGGCAAAAGCCCTACCTCCATGTTATTTTTCTGGCCCTTATTCTACATTATTAATCTTGCTGTGACATACAAATTAAAGTAGTTGTTGTTCTAGAAGCAAGTCATTTTATGCAAATCTGTTTTATTTCCTGATCCAATAGAGAATTTGAAATATGACAAGAACTAAACAAATATCCAGTAATTTAATTATATAATAATTTTTACTTTGCATTTCTCTCAGTGTAAAATACTAATGGAATATAAAATTGTAAAGTATTATTTTTTACTAATTTTTATTTTTCCCTACTATGTTGCCTTGGTTCAAAGTTTTCTAAGAAAAAACAATGCAACACAAAATGTCCTGTTTAGAGAAAACATAAAACCACCTAGAACTTTCACACACCATGAAAAGAAAAAATAGGCAAGTCTTTATTTGAAAACAAAACACCTTCCACTCAAGGGAAAGTTGCTCTCTGAAATCTAATCTCTTTGACAGTCCTAAAATGATTATTTCTCTATTTGTACAACAAAGAATTGACAAACTGACAAATATTTCTTATATTCATGTTATAAAAGTATTTACATTATAACATCTAATTTATATTTAAATTTTATATGTTAAGTTAACTTTTGACAAATTAAGCTCTATCTTGGAGGGTGAACACTGGAATCACATTTCCTACTATGAGCCAATCTTGAAGTTGATTTTTACCTCAGTAGCGGAAAATTATAATGAGAAATACAAACTATCCAAATGTTAAGGTAAATAAAGCAGCAGAGTACAGTGATAAAGTTTGTTGGCTTTGAAATCAAAGATCTAACATGAAAACCTGATTTTATTCCATGTGTAATCTCCATTCAGAAAACTATGACCTTCAGGGGCTGGAGCTATAGATCAGTAGTAGGGCATTTGCCTTGCACACAGTTGACCTAGCACAGACCTTGGTTAGATCCCTGGCGTCCCATATGGTCCTCAAGCCAGGAGTGATTTCTGAGCGCATAGCCAGCAGTAGCCCTTGAGTGTCACCAGGGAAGGAAGGAAGGAAGGAAGGAAGGAAGGAAGGAAGGAAGGAAGGAAGGAAGGAAGGAAGGAAGGAAGGAAGGAAGGAAGGAAGGAAGGAAGGAAGGAAGGAAGGAGGGAGGGAGGGAGGGAGGGAGGGAGGGAGGGAGGGAGGGAGGGAAGGAAGGAAGGAGGGAGGGAGGGAGGGAAGGAAGGAGGGAGGGAAGGAAGGAGGGAAAGAGGAAGGCAGGGAAGGAAGGAAGGAAGAAGGGAGGGAGGGAAGGATGGAAGGAGGGAGGGAAGGATGGAAGGAGGGAGGGAAAGAAGGGAGGGAGGGAAGGAGGGAGGGAGGGAAGGAAGGAGGGAGGGAGGGAGGGAAGGAAGGAGGGAGGGAGAGAGGGAAGGAAGGAGGGAGGGAGAGAGGGAAGGAAGGAGAGAGGAGGGAAGGAAGGAAGGAAGGAGAGAGGAGGGAAGGAAGGAAGGAGGGAGAGAGGGAGGGAGGAAAGGAAGGAGGGAGGGAGGGAAGGAAGGAGAGAGGGAGGGAGGGAAGGACGGAGGGAGGGAGGGAGGGAGAGAGGGAAGGAAGGAGGGAGGGAGAGAGGGAAGGAAGGAGGGAGGGAGAGAGGGTAGGAAGGAGGGAGGGAGAGAGGGAAGGAAGGAGGGAGGGAGAGAGGGAAGGAAGGAGGGAGGGAGAGAGGGAAGGAAGGAGGGAGAGAGGGAGGGAGGAAAGGAAGGAGGGAGGGAGGGAGGGAAGGAAGGAAGGAAGGAAGGAGGGAAGGTAGGAAAGAGGGAGGGAGGGGAGGGAAGAGAGGGAGGGAGGAAGGAAAGAACGAAGGAAGGAAGGAGGGAGGGAGGGAAGCTTACAACTTAGTGAGAAAACAAACGCATAAGACAAAAGCATATAACACTACAAGATCATACATGCACTGACAGTAAGAGAGAGGCAAAGTATCAGGGAAGTGAAAGGGAAAAGGAAACATATTTGACATAAGGATCTATAAAAGCTTCAATGAGAAGAAGGTAGAATTTGTAACTGAACCTGGAAAAATTTGTGGATTCCTTTGGTAAGTGACTTGAGTCAGTAGAATTCCATACTGAAGGAACACTACACAAATGCAGTGAAGGTGAAACTACCAGTATTTCTGAAGGTGTTACAGTCTGACTCTTAGGTCTGAAAAGAATGTGAGTGGAAAGACAGGGCAGGAGATAAGGCCAAAAAGAAAAGTTAAGACCAGTCATCCAAGCATTCTCAATGCCTACTATGTAGTTCAGTTACTATTTTAAAGCAGCAAATTATACACATAATAAGTAAACAAATTTAAAAACTTCATTAGAAAAGTACTAGAGGACCAGAGAGATAGTATAGCAAGTAAGAAACTTGCCTTATCTGCAGCTGACCCAGGTTAAATCCCAGCACTGCATATAGTTCCTATGCCCTACCAGGAGTGATCACAAAACACAGAACCAGGATTAAGCCCTAAACACACCATATATGGCCAAAAAGAAAAAAAAAACTTTGTTACAAAATTAATAAGCACTATTTGCTGCATTCCTACATGTAAATAATGGATGAGAAAAGAAAATTTAAAAAGCAATTCCACTTATGATTACATTCAAAAATTCAAATTATGTGGAGCCATGGCAATAGCACAGCAGGTAAGATGCTTGACTCAGTTGGTTGGAGTTCAATCCCCGGCATTCTATTTAATTCCCCAAACACCACCAGGAATGACTCCTGAGCACAGAGCAGGAGTAACCCCTGAGCACCAGCAGGTGTGACCCCAAAACCAAAAAGAAGGATATAAAATTTTTAAATGACACTATATTGCAAGAACCCATAATATTTTTTCCTTTTTTGTTCTTTAAATTCTATAAATATGTGACCCAGTCACAGTGAAAATCAACAGTATGGGGGCCGGAGAGATAGCATAGCGGTAGGGTGTTCGCCATGCATGCAAAGGACGGTGGTTTGAATCCCAGCATCTCATATGGTCCCCGGAGCCTGCCGGGAGTGATTTCTGAGAGCAGAGTCAGGAGTACCCCTGAGTGCTGCTGGGTGTGACCCAAAAACAGAACCAAAACAAAACAAAACAAAACAAAAAAAATCAACAGTAGGCTGAGTGAGGCTAGAGCGAAAGGACAAACCAATATGTGTAAGTGAAAGTCAAAATATCCCAAAATGTTACTAAGTATAGGTTTAATGCTGATTTTAAAATGTATCGATACTATATTAAAAATGTACAGTATATCTTGTGGATAAAACTTCTTCACATAATACTGTAGAAGTGAAGGTGGGCACGTGGTCATGATTTCTAGTGGGACTGAAATAATTCCTAACAGGCTCACAGTCATTTATTACTGGGGGAGAAAAGAGATCCAGATTTCTAGCAAAGATTAGTTACCCAGGAGGAAAGGACCAGACTTCTGAGGAAAAGCAAGAGTACATGAGTGTCCTGAGAGATCTGACTGCAAGAATATTTCCGAGCTATAACCTCTGATAGAAAAGGCTGTTCTGGATTAACAAAACAACTTTAAAACCCAGAATGGCTAAATTTTTTAATTAAAAAGGCTGAATAGGACTCAATAATATTATTATATAAAAATACTTTTGTAATCTTTTATTTGATATGAATATAATGGCATAGGTTTATGTGGATGGGAATTGATAAGAGAAATCTGAAGACTTAGGAATGACTGACTGAGATCAAATGTCATTTCCCTAAAAACAGAAGGAAAAAAAAAAAACAGAAAAAACTCCTTCAGATCACCACAAATCTAAGAGAAAGAAGACAATTAGCAGAGCTCACAGGTCCATGATCCGCATAGATACCACACACATAATAAAATTTTTCCATGTTCTCCTATACTCAATGAACTTCGGTTTGTTTTTGCCTCCTTTTCTGGCTTGGAATTTTTCTGAGTTATTTAATTCACCTTTACTCTAAGACCCCTGGTGCCTTAAAGCAGAACTAAGCACTTAATGAGCTGGAGCATTTTCTACATACTTGTAGGGTAGGATCAACTGGTCCTTCAAGATCAGCTCTGAGTTTCTGCTTCTGAGAAGCCTTGGGACTCTCAGAGCTGTCTACATCTGCTTTTTTCTCTCACCTACCCATTGAAAGCATTGTATCACTTGGTTGCTTCTAACACTGAATTACAAAACACTCATAAGCTATGGCTAAATCTCATTCGCAATTATGTGCATTAAGGGGAGGCAAAGTCTACTCCAACCTTTGTGCTAAGGGATCACTCCTAGCAATGCTCTACAACCCATATTAGGTAGAGAGGTTAAACAAGGGGTAGCCCTGATCAAGGCAAGGCCTGTACTTCCTGAATTATCTCTTGGTCCCTTTTCTTTTTATGCCCAATAGAGAAAAAGGAAGAGGAAGAAGGAGAATGAAGAGGAAGAAGGCAGAAGAAAAGGAGAGGAGGAGAATTGGCAGTGTCAAATATAAAGTGAATTTTGAGTAGAGAAGGAAACAATTATCTAGAAAGTTGATATTTTTCTGCTGTTTATAATCTTCAGACCAGATTTTAATTTTAAAAAGATGGAACATTTGAAAAGTTTTTATTTAGTTATTGCCAAGTAGAGGTGAGGGGGCTGAGGAAAATGAGGGAAAAGAGCAGTAAATTTTGTCCCTTGATTTGTTTTTAACTTCATGAATTCTAAAATCAATATGCAGAACAGTTAATACAAACTAAAATTTTTTACTTTCACAAAATATCAAGTACTGTCAGAAACACAATGCTTGTTGACAAATCTTTAAAAGTTTGTACTTCAAAAATATAAATTAAAATATTTACTTTTTAAAAAAGTTATCTACTTATTTGAAATTAAAAAAATCCCATTTGAATAACAATGAAATCCAATAAGAATATTATAGTTTACTAAAAAACACACAGTGAATGAGAATATACTGTCCTTCCTCGTCTAAGTTCTTCACCTTCTTACTTCATGACCTTAAAGTTTTAACAATTTTTAATGGTCTAAGACCGTCAAACATAGTTAGAATGTGTTAATGGGAAGTGCTGCTGTTTGTTTTATGAGCAAAATAATTATCTGTCTTTCTCTAGAAATGGCGCTGACAATTTCTAATTGGGTGAGTATCCATGTGGAAATAAAGTTGGCGTGACAAGAAGATAGCATCAACAAACTGGATGAGAAAACCTCCATGCAAATGTCACCTAATACGCCATACCCAAGAGAATCTGTGCTGTCAAGAGAAATAACCTCACTGAAAATTAATTTAGAAAGAAATGCATAATCTATCCAGAGTGAATCACTTCAAAACATGTATTGTCTATCAACAAGCAATGAGATGAGCCTTTCATCTCATATATAAATTTTAATATAAAGAAGCTAGTGATAGTTTATAGATATGGAAAGTGATCACATAATGATAGGTTCTCAGACTATATTCCTTACTATAGTTTCCTAATAGAGATGGGACCTGAACTGTGAAAAAAGAAAGTACAAAATAAAAAGCTAATCTCAGATAGGAAAGGACTGGTTGTATAATCTCACAGATAAGGTCTTTTATTAGGGAATATTGACAGCTACAACCTCAGAGAAAGAACATGTTGGTTAGTTGGTTAATTTGTTTTCTAGAGTGAAAAAAAAAGGTTTATAATATGCACATTGTATGCTTACTATCTCTGTATCTTCTATGTATTTTTTTTTTACCAGTGATTATAAAGGGATAGAAAACCTGCTTAAAAGAATCTATGAATTAAGGAATTATAAAATGGCATACTGATATTTAGGAAACAACAATCATTAACCAACTATCTACTAATTTAATAAACAGAGACAAGTAGGCAGTTTTGTGTATTTTTATATGGTACAAAATAATAATTTAGCTATGTGTAACAGTAAAATCTAAATCCTAGCTAACTTTATTACTTTATCAATATTTCAAAATTACACATATAAATCTAACTCCAGACAGGAGTCCATGAGATGGGTATCTTCATTTTCTCCTTCGCATATATCTAAGGCAATCTCAGAAGATCACATGCAAGGAAGTTAAGATTATGCATCTAGGGGTCGGAGAAATAGCACAGAAGTAGGGCATTTGCCTTGCATGCAGCAGATCCAGGACACACAGTGGTTCAAATCCCAGCATCCCATATGGTCCCCCGAGCCTGCCAGTAGCGTTTTCTGAGCATAGACAGGAGAAGCCCCTGAGCACTGCAAGTTGAGAACCCCCCCCCAAAAAAAAAAGATTATTCATCTAATGTTCAATGGATAATCCAGACTTTAATACTAGTTCTCCCCTGAAAAGTCTACATCTCTCAGAAAATTTCCAGTGCTTCTTGATTTTTATTTCACTTGATTTTACTTGCTTTTCTGTGGAGGAGAGGGAGCACATATGGAGTCATGTGGGGCCTACACCTAACTTTGCTCAGAGATCACTCTGGCAGAGATCAGCACGCAAGGAAAGTGCCTTACATGCTATCTCTTTAGTTCCAAATACGTCATAATTTTAAGGCAACAGAGGGAACTTCTGGAGTCTAGTGAGATTAATAACTTTTACCAATGCTTCCTGTCAAACTCGCAGCTCTTACTCAGTGTCTGCTAAGATGAGGCCCTAGAAGTAGACTAGAATAGTTTCTGCTACACAGTCCTCTTGGATAGCTGCATACTCTTTTTGGGAATTTTCCTCCTGGCATCTCACTGACCCTTGTAGTGCACTGCTCAAATAAGGCAGGGTTCTCTGGTATAACCATTAAAAATCATAAAATGAGAAAGATAGTTTTGATACTGTGTCTGGCCAAGAAAAGTCATCTCTAACAATTTTCTCCCAACCCCAATTTCTAACAATTTTTAGGAGTCAAATGAAAAAAAGAGCTAATTCTAGGAAGAAGTTTGATAGGAATAGGGAGAAGGCAGATATACACAATTTCTATGCTCACAGTAACATTTTGCAAAGGTCCAGACATCTGATGAAACAACCATATATAATGTTCATCATGACAAAAATAAATTAATAAAAACAAGAGGGACAGGGTCATTTAAAACTGCACAGTAGTTGGCATTTCAGAGATTTGGACTTTTTTTTAAAAAACAGAGAGAGTATTGTTTATACTGGCTTGGATGCCATTCAAAGATGTGTATTTTTAATAGGACTGAATCATGTTTTCTCTCCAGCCAAGTGATTTTATTCCATGAATATAATTTCCTTGAACAGCAATATTTTTGATACAATTAACTGCCAGTGTCCAGCTCAGTACCTGCCTTATAAGATAACTTTCAATCAGTATTTATGTCATGAAAAAGAAAAAGAAAATCAATGAACTGTTGATTCTGTCAGGAAGACTCCTTGTTCTGGTTACAATGTGTTATTTGTTAAGTAGCTTCAAACTCAACCCTCGCCAAATAACGCAAGTGTAAGATTCTCAAAATACATTTGTATCCACAGGTTTGACTTCTTTCTATCAAAAAACAATGAGCTCTCCCAGCTCCGTTGCCCTGGAATAACAATGAAAATAACTAGAATTACCCAGATGTAGAGATTTCCCCAGGGCTGTCTGAGACCAATACTAACCACAAAAGACCACATAGGTAGTGTAAATGTAGTTATTTAGATATGTATACACGTATACACACACACACACACACACACACACACACACACACACACACACACACACACACACACACTCTTAGCACACTTTGTTCTAATAGCTGACTGTTTTTATTAACCCTAAAGAATGTCCTGTCTTGGCACGTCTCTCTTTGGTGGCAAATCACAGAGCCATCCCACACAGATTTCTCTGAAACATTTAAAGACTTTCACAGTTTCTAGCTGTATAATAAACCCTAGTGCTGGTTTACTCACTGATACAGATTTCACAGTCTTTTAGTGCCAGAATCACATTCATATAAAAATCTAAAAATGTAACCCCTTTTCACAGTTAATGATTTACTGGAAACAACATAAATGCATACCAATAAATAAAAGATCAAAAATGAAAGCCAACAAATTTACACATACATATGGTTTTTATACAACTATTCCTCCCTCATTGATAACAACAGTCAATTTCTAGCTCGTCACTGTATTGTATAGTGTTTGTGTTAGTTTATAATAGCAACACAATTTCTTGTTTGGGGATGGGGAGTGGGATGTCTAATAATCTATTTATAAAATTAAACTTTTACAATACGCCTTCTAATTCCCACTACTTTTTCCATCTTATTATGAAATTACAATTGAAATTTTATAGTCACTCTATCAGTTAAAAAAATTAAAGACATGCAGTTAGACTTATTCTCACCTTACCTATGAGAAATATGAAATACTAAACATAAGGCAAAAATATAAGTAAGGCAATTCCCAGCACAATAAAGTGAGAAAATAATCAGGATTATAATCACCTTAGTAGCACATTCTTAATCTTAGAGGGACTTTTTTTTCTCTAAAGGGAAATGTGATTTTCATTAAGATTAGTATCATTTGTATTCAGCGTTCCAAGAATAACTTCCCTGCATCTGGCAAGTGAATTTTCACAGCAGATTATGAAGAAATCCAATGTCATCTTTCACTTCCTGGGAGAGGAAAATAAGAACAGGGTGTGTTCCCTCACTCCTTGGCTTCCAATTAGTATAATAACAAGCCTGCATTACAATACAGTGCTTTGCAGCAAGATAGATAATATTTAAAACGGAACAAACAAGAGCAAAATGCCTGGTACAAACGGGTGTTACTTGCACATTTCACTCTATATTGTTATCTTCTTCCATCTCTGGAGAAACTGAAGCCCAATGAGAGAAAGCAAATGCTTATGCCAGTGAATGAAAGAGCAGAGGTACTTTGCCAAGTCCATTCTGCAACAGCTGCCTGTTAAGTGCTACTCTGACTTCTGACTGGTTCGGTTTTATCTGAAACCAAAACCAATTCTGCAAATTCCAGAGACTCAAGTGTACTTAACTGGGTCACTGCAACAATCAACCAATGGCAAGGAACAAAGACAGATATAGAGTGTTTGACTCACTGAAAAAGCTTTATGGAATACTCTTCATCTGTCAATATATTAAAGGAACTTTTTTTCTTAAATTTTGCCAATCCAGTGGTGCTCAGAAGCTAACTTCCAAGTCAGTGCTGAGCACTGGGGGTAAAGGTTATTCAGGAAATACACAAGGAATGGTGAAACATTGGTGGAATCAAACGCAGGTCTCTCTGGCCCAATTTTTTTTCTAAATCAATACTTTAATGAGAGAGAGAGAGAGCGTGCGCAAAAGAGAATACGTTCTAGGAAAGATAAAAGAGCAACCCAAATTTGTGGGTTTTTTTTTTTTTTAATGAGTACTGGTTAATCATTTAATATTCTTTGTGAAGAGAGATTACACCCAGCAAGAGCTCCTGGGGTTCATATATTGCCAGGGATCAAATCTGGTATTTCCACAAGCAGATCATATATTTTAGCCCTTTGAGTCATCTCCTGAACCCAGAATTTCATCTTACTTTGGGACAATATAAAATGTAAATCTGCTGAAAAAAATTTCTTAGAAGAAACATTTTCTGTTGTAATTCTTGCACTTCTGTATCTATGTTGAAGTGTGATACCTTAAAGCACTGGGGACAAGAACACTCATTCTGATTTCTCATTCCTAAGCACTTATTTGACAATTTTTTTTCCATCCATGACGCATCTAAAATTTCAATCTCTTCCTTCAGGAACTAATGTCCTTCGTTATTTGATATTACAAATTAATCATTATTTACATCAAAGGGTTGATTTCTTCAGTAAAACCAAATCAAAATAATATTATCAACACCAATTAGTTAAAAAAAATTTTTTTTTGCTTTTTGTTTTTGAATCTTGGGCCACACCCAGTGTTGCTCAGGGGTTACTCCTGGCTATGTGCTCAGAAATCGGTCCTGGCTTGGGCGACCATACAGGATGCTGGGGGATTGAACCATGATCCTAGGTCACCCTAAGGTGTGCATGCAAGGCAAACACCCTACCGCTGTGCCACCATTCCAGCCCTTCCAATTAGTTAAAATTTTATATTCAACTTAATCATTTAATTAATGGCAATGAGTTTCATTCTCAAAGACTATAACTTTCTCTAATAACGTTACTTTTTCTATATTTCAAAAATAGCTTCAACTGTAGATAAAAGTTCTAAGTAACTCTGTCAGAAGACTGTTTTTGTTTTCTTTGAGACAAAAATGACATTGCTTAGGATTTGCACATATACTACTAATGAAATGTATTTTTTAAGTAAAACACAGGAATAATGCTAAAAGAGAACCTCAACCTAAGGATCGGAATGTATAACAGCACAGAGATATTTACAAGAGTCTTTTAATGGTGGTGCATATGACAGCAGCTCAGCAGCAATTCATTCAATTAGCTTCAAAATGAATGTTAAATACTCAGACGGGATATAATTGAGGTTCTAGCTTACTGCTGAACAAACAACTTTGCCCCTGACACTGATCTCTTGAGTTTTTACAGATTCAATGATTGATCAGTATGTTCTTGAGGTATGTTCAGGAAAGAAAATTCAACAGTATCCACAAAAGAGGTACCATAAAATACAGTATCTGTTTTATTCAAAGTTTCACATTCCTAATTAACAGAACAGAAAAGAGTATTATTATAGTAGCACAGAGGATGCAAAAAATGAGCATTTAATCGAAAAAAATGGGAGAGAAAGAAGCATTCATCCAAGCATTCATCAGTGAGGGACAAATTATACAAGTCATGGTTTGCCCCTAAAAAGACAATACATAAAACCAAGGAAAAACGGAACCTTTTACATAATGAAATGTAATAAATATCAAGTTACACTATTAAGTAAAAAAAAAAATGTAAATAGCAGATTGCATATAAAATAGGAGCAAGAGTAGGCAAACGCACCCCCAAATGCTTCTGTGTGCATTTAACTCTCTAATATGATCATTAATAGTGAGAAGAGTTCAACAATAGATATGTGGCTAATGTGACTAAAAGTTTGAATGTTACAAATTATGTAATTAATTCAAATTCCAAATCTGACCATGTATTTCTACTAAAGCAATTCTGTGTAATTGTAAAATGTAGGAGGCATTACCAATTTTCCAATTTTTTTTATTTTCATTAGAAAAACTGAAATATTTTCTGCTTTGACATATCCAATTTTAAAACTTTAAACATACTCCTATCAATCGATGACAATCTCCTATGAAGTATTGAGTTTTAGTTGCTTGGTTCTTCAGAATTAAGGTTTTAAAAAGCTTTCATTCTCAATTCCTAAACATGTCCCATAATTTCTCACACACTCTCCGTTCCACTTCCTCAAGAATATTTGCCATAGAACTGTAGTGATAGCATCTTTCTCAATAAATAGTCCTAGGGCCATAGAATTTCTAAGCAGAATTACCTAAGAAAGTATAGCCTCTGAGTTCCCATTATCAGGCAGGCAATCGTGCAACTTAAGTGTTCAAATAATAAACAAGAGCTGGAGAAATAGTACAGTCGGTAGAGCACTAGCCTTGCTTGCAGTTGACCCAGGTTGGATCCTTGGCACTGCATATGTAACCTTAAGCACAGCAAGGAGTAAGCCCTGATCATCACTGGGAATGGCCCAATAAACATAAGAAAAAAAAGAAAACCATAATAAACAGAATTTAACTAGATTTGAATCAGCTTTCTAGACCAATGGTTTATCATTGATCTGGACTGATCACTGGTTCATGAAATGGTGTTGAGCAGAAGTGATATCTGATAGTATGCAGAACAGATGCAGATTCTGTACGTAAAAAGGCTCAAATACCAATATTCTATATAGCCTGTTACTATCTGAATAAAATAGAAAAATACAAGAAATGTTTTTAAGTTCCTTGAGAAGAAACCTTATGAAACACCCTTTGAAAAAACTAGGTTGTAAGAATTATAAACAATGGCATTAAGTTTCTACCACTGTATTAGTCCTGCCTTCTAGATTGTGTAAATCTAGTTTCCCCAAAACTAGTCTTGAATATTAATGCTGTCTGAAAATACCTTTTTCTCCAAAACATCCATGGGGACCTTCTAACATTTGGTTTCTACCACAGGATATACCCCTGAATACCACAAGCCCATGATATTCAAATATTTATTACTGCCAACTCAAAATATTACCTAAGAAATTCTAAAAGGACTAGGTTACATAAATATATAAAATATGTATTTAATGTTTTTAGATAATTTTCTTAATTTTCCACTGTCATGTTTGCATGATTTGCTTATAACTGTGACTTAACAAGTGAAAATCCTAAAATACCATGGCCCACGTATATAACATGTATATATTATGGAAACCTGATTTTTCTTAGGAAACTATAAAATATATATAAATTAGTAAATTTAAGGTTATACTACTTACAGCCACAGAACTAAATTAGTTAAAATTGTTCCTAAACTTCACAGAAATATGAGCAAAACTTCAGGGCTACATTTTCTTAGCATCCTCTAAGAGTTAATATGCTGTTTTCTACAAACTAATAGGACTAAAAACAGTATGAACTACCCTTTGTCATTGCTCTCTTCAGATATTATATTTAAAATTGACATGTGGCTGGGGGCTGGGCGGTGGCGCTAGAGGTAAGGTGCCTGCCTTGCCTGCGCTAGCCTAGGACGGACCCAGGTTCGATCCCCCGGCGTCCCATATGGTCCCCCAAGAAGCCAGGAGCAACTTCTGAGCGCATAGCCAGGAGTAACCCCTGAGCGTCACAGAGTGTGGCCCAAAAACCAAAAAAAAAAAAAAAAAAAATTGACATGTGGTGAGTTAGAACAAATTATAGGTTGAAATATGTTGTATTCAGACAAAATGTGCCCTTTGAAATGAGTGGGAAATCAGTATATTTCTCTTTAAGATGACTAGCATTAAGTGGTTTTCACTCAAGCAGTCATGCCTAACTTTCTGGGAGGCAGGGGACAGAGGAGTTCACAGATTACAGCAGGTCATGTAAAATGCATCCTTTAAAAAAAATCAGAAGATAGAAGGATGTAATATAGGCTCAAAACATACATTTTAAAAATAGCTTATCCACTTTCGTTTTATTCTTCTGAAGCATAGCAAAAAACCAACTCTTTAATTTAAATAATTTACTGCTCTCCAGGAATGGAAAACAACCTTCTTTACTAGGAGAAAATAAAAATCACATATAATTTCATAGGAAACTTCACTCAATTTTGCTGCTGACCATATTATAAATTGAGATAATGGTTACTGGCAGATGACAAATACAGATTCTTTAAGACAGTGATATTTATCTCTTAATCAAAGTAGCAAAATGAGAGAGAGGGGAGGGAGAGAGAGAGAGAGAGAGAGAGAGAGAGAGAGAGAGAGAAGAGGAGAGAGAAGAGAGAGAGAAGAGGAGAGAGAAGGGAGGAGAGAGAGAGAGAGAGAGAGAGAGAGAGAGAGAGAGAGAGAGAGAGAGAGAGAGAGAGAATATCAGTCTAGTGACTAAGCCAGGGCCTCACACAAAAGAGGCAAGTGCTTTTCTGCCAAGCTACTGTCTCAGCCTTCTCAATAACTGTAATTTATTTGGTCTAAAATGTATAGCACAGGGATTAGGGAGCTGTTTCAAATATGCTAGAGAGAGCTCTTGGTTTCCATGTGGGAGGTCTGAGTTCAACCCCTGGCATTTTGATTTCCTCAAACACTGTCAGAAGTGATTCTCGACTACTATGCTGTTAATAGCCCCTAAGCAACATCCAATGGGCCCCAAACCCTTACAAAATAAATAAAAATTACAAGATATCCATTGGGCCTGGTACTGAGATTGTGGCAGTCATTTTCAGGATTAGGAATTCAATTTCCTGTTTTTTCCGGCTCATCTGAACTGATAACCATTATAACAGCTGTTAAAACTCTGGCTCCTGTCACCACTACTCCCTTTGGGATCATGGAACACTTCCTCACTTCCATTTCTACAAAACAGCATATGTGCTTTTGCAAGTAATAACATTTGTGCAGGTAAGAAAGACAAACATCCTCAAAGACTGATACATATCCCTAATGGGTTTAAGCATCTTCATACACTTTACACTATATTTCATGAGATAAGTCTAGAAGTTGAAACATCAAACTATAAAATGAAATAACTTTTTTTACTCAGGGGGTGACAGAGATTGAACTCAAGTCAGCTACATACAAGGCAAGTTCCCTAACTGCTGTGCTCCAATCCACTAGCTCTATTTCTTTCTCTCTTTCTCTTCTCTCTCTTTCACTCTCACTCTTCTCTCCCCACCCCCCCCCTCTCTCTCTCTCTCTCTCTCTCACTCTCTCCTCCCTGTCTGTCTCATCAGCAGCATGCCTAATACCTGGTATCACTCAAATTAATTACATGAGAAACAGTTCTCTTTTGCTAAAAAATATTTCTTTTGCTGAAAAATATCCTGATGCTAATGGTAATATTGCACACAAGAAAATAAGACTTATTATTTTTTAGTTACAATCACATTTTAGATCCAAACTCAACCTAAGTCTTTGTATAATCTCATGTCAGTCTTGCCTCCAAACTAATTTGGTTACTTTTAAAAAAATCAGAGATTTCAAATTCTGGCTATATCACTGTATATTTTGTCCTAAGTGACTTCTTCCTACAGATCAGAGCCAACAATTTAGGAAAACTTTGATTCCATTAATATGTGTGCATATGTATGTGTGCATGTATGTGTATGTTGTGAGTGTATACACACACACACACACACACACACACAAAGGGGAGGAAAGAAATATAGAAAAGATACACAGAAACAAGCAAGCGAGATTCATGTTCAAGAGACAGGACAGGCTTAAAGAGCCTCCTAGAGATTTTCTACAACTACAACAAATTTTTTTTTTTTCACCTAGAGTTCTCTGCATAGGTTGAAGTTAAACTGGGCGTTATCACAGAGGACGCCTTGCCCTGTTGTTGATATTTTCATTATTTCATCCATTGTTGATGGTGTTTTCATAATCCCATAAATTCTTCTTTAACTCCTCCTTTCCTGAGTGTGTCCACCCTTCTTTGGGTGGTGTCTCAGGTTCTCAACTTCAAAGAGCTCAGGATTTGCATGTCAAAGAGATGTGGTTTTTAATTTCTTCAGGTCCAAGCAATCTCTTAAATTTCATTTCCCAGGGGCTGGGCGGTGGCGCTGGAGGTAAGGTGCCTGCCTTGCCTGCGCTAGCCTAGGATGGACCGCGGTTCGATCCCCCAGCGTTCCATATGGTCCCAAGAAGCCAGGAGCAACTTCTGAGCGCATAGCCAGGAGTAACCCCTTAGCATCACAGGGTGTGGCCCAAAAACAAAAAAAAAAAAAAAAAAAATTCATTTCCCAGAGGTTAGAATAATAGAACAGCAGGTAAGGTGTATTTGCCTTGCACCTGGCTAACCTGGGTTTGATCCCTGGCATCCAGTATGTTCCCTTGAGCCTGCCAGGAGTGATTTCTGAGCGTACAGCCAGGAGTAAAACCTGAGCACTGCTGGGTATGATCCAAAAAAATTATTTTTTCATTCCCCAAATTATATCACTAGGAACCCCTATTCTATTTTAAATAATGATTTTTCTTTTTTCTAATGCTCTAATTTCAATGGAAAGTTTCACTAAAGAGTGATTGATATAAAATAGAAGAAATTAAAATGAACAATTCACAAGTAATTCTTTACCCTACTCACATAGCACTCTCAATTTTATACCACAAATCTACAAGTATAATGGGGACACATTCTTTTATAGTAGTTAAGAAACCAGTCCAGATCTTTTGGGTACTGTGCCTCCCTCCCATCAAATTTCTTTTTTTTTTTTTTTTTTTTTTTTTGGTTTTTGGGCCACACCCGGTAACGCTCAGGGGTTACTCCTGGCTATGCGCTCAGAAGTCGCTCCTGGCTTGGGGGACCATATGGGACACCGGGGGATCGAACCGCGGTCCGTCCTAGGCTAACGCTGGCAAGGCAGACACCTTACCTTTAGCGCCACCGCCCGGCCCCCCCATCAAATTTCTTAAGGCTCTCCTCTGAGCTATGTCCTAAGCTAGTGAGCATGAAAAGTCATAGATATGATCTCAATATTACCCAATGCAGGACATTACAATTACTGAGAATTCAAATAGTTTCATTTACTCTCTATGAAACCTTGTAATTTTGACCTTTGCTCAACAATTTAAAACTTATTAAAAGTTACAAATTGTACTGTTTTCAGCTTTTAAAGTTAAACTTCAATTCTTTCTTCTGTCTTTTCACTCTAAAGCTGAGAGGACCAGCCCAACTAAAGCACTTTATCAATTTATTCCAAAATTCCAACACCGAAACTATCTGTCTAATGTTAATAATGTAAAATTAATTAAAATTTATAATAGTATTTGTAAAGTTAAACATATTTTTACAAAAACAAATTTATTCTTGTATTTTCTAAAAATCAGTCTTTGAAAATCTTTTTAAAGGATGCATTCATTTCTCAGTTATGAAATCTCTATGCAAAACTGAAAACATTTAGCTCTTTATAAATAGTCATGAGAAACTTATTTTTTCCCATACTTTTAGTTTGTTTTTTCTATAACAGATGGGAAAATTTTTAGCTAAGTTATTTTTAAAAAGGATACAACTATCGTACTAATACTAAAACACTATCTACCAACAACAACAAAAAAAAGCAATAAATTTCCTGTAAATTATGAAGATAGCTTAACTTAACTTACAAAATTATATATATATGTTTAAAACCAAAAGAGTAGAGTTTTTACAAGTGTTAAGGTGCTTACCTTGCAAGCAACTGAATCTGGTTTGATCCTCACTACTGCCTGAGCAACAAATTGCAGTAGTCTCCAAGCATTGCTAGTATGATCCAATAGGTTAGAGTGCAAGCTTTGCATGGAGGAGGCCTTGGTTTGATGCCTGTCACCAAATGAATCCAATCACTGCCAAGAGTAGTGAACTGAAAGTAGCCACTGCATCTGACCCCTTTCTGCCAAAAAAAAACTACATACTCCTCAAAAAACTAAAAAATAGAAAGTCAACATGATGCAGCAATTCCCACACACTCAACGAATTAAATAAAATTCTCACAGCACTGGGATAGCGCATCCATTGTTGATGGGTTGAAGGGCTGAAGCACATGATTTGTATACAGGAGCCCCAGGCTCAATCCCAGACCCACACAGTTCAGTCCTCAAAACTGCCAGGAGTGATGCACCGCACAACTGGGAGGAGTAAAAACATAAACAAAAAAGGGACTGTCTCTAAAATATCTATGTACCCATGTCAGTAGCAGCATTATTTGCAATAAAAAATACAGAAGCAACACAAGTATTCATTGATAAATGAATGACTAAGCAGAATATGATACAAAATGAAATGTTACTCAGTTTTGAAAAGAAAGAATAATACAAAAGGAAATGAGTCTATTTCAAAATGACAATGCCTATTTTATTTCACTTAAATGAGGTACCTCAAGTAATCAAATCATAGAGATAGAAAATAGTATGGGGATGCCAGGGCATAGAGGGAGAGAAGAGTAGGGGTTGATTTTTTTTAATATAATTTTTATTTTGATCATAGTGGCTT
The DNA here is from genome assembly GCF_024139225.1 of Suncus etruscus. Taxonomy (NCBI): domain Eukaryota; kingdom Metazoa; phylum Chordata; class Mammalia; order Eulipotyphla; family Soricidae; genus Suncus; species Suncus etruscus. The sequence continues at coordinate 82,360,171 of NC_064852.1, forward strand.
TCATATTGTTGACAATAATATTTTAGGTACATATTTACATAAAATCAGGGGGGATTCCCGTCACCAATTTGTCCTCCCTACACCTCTGTTTTTGTCCTACTTCCCATTTCCTCTTCCCTCACCCCCATGGCTGCTAGAATATGTGGTCCCCTCTGTACCTAGCCTACTACTTAGTAGTCTTGCAACTGTTTGGTCTTGGTGCCTCCCTTATTTCCCCCTCTAACTGGGAGGCAGGACTAGCTAGTTCAAGTTACGTGGTTTTGTTTGAAGTAGAGAAAAGTAATAAACTGGGGTAAAAGTCTAATATGCCGAAAATGGGTGGAATCCTTGTAGAGGCTCTCATCATCGATTTGAGAGACGAAGGAGAAAAAGAAGGCGAAGCACTCCACCAGTACAAAAAGAAGTGTCAAATATCCAGTGAGGACTCCAACATTAATGATAAGCACCACACACAAAAAAAAAAAACCAAACAAACAAACAAAAAAAAAACCCACCATGGTCTTGAGATAAGCAACATGGCATAGCACATAAAGAAAGAAAAGAAGAGAAAAAAGTAAGTATAATTGGGGACAACAACTTCAATAACCACACCCAAACAAAGAAAGTGACCAAAAATAGATGGTAAATAAAAATAATAATAATAATAAATGAAGATAAAAAATAATATATAAAAATAAACAATGTTTTGTGCTTTTTGCTTTTTTTTTTTTAGGGGTTGATGTTTAATGGATTGTTTCACTTTTCTAAGATAAAGAGAGGCTTGGAGATAGTGATGATGAGTGCAAAGTAATATGAATGTATATTATGACACTGAACTGTAAAACTAAAAATGGTTCAGATGATAAATTTTATAGTATATATTACAATTATAAAAATTGGAGGGAAAAAATGGTGAAGCGCCATTTCATTCTCCTGCACACAATTTGCTGTTCAATAAATTAGGTAGGCTATTACTGTATCTTAAGTTCTAAGCAAAAACAATTGGCTTAAAGCTATCATCAAGTACAATTTCTACATTAACGTATGTTCCTTGGTTGCATTTTTTCCTTAATTGTTACTAGAGTACACTTAAAGATCAGAGCTAGTTTTCCAGTGCTATAAAACCATGTTTTATGAAAAATAAAGCTTCACAAGTTTTGACTGAGTAAATAAAAGCAGCTATCCTAAACACTTGAAATTATTCACCTATTATTACATAAATACAGCTGGCATTTCAATAAGGTCATAATGTTATTCAATTATCCTCTAACACATTTTGAAGACATTAAACAAAAAGTCTAGCATTATTTTAAGAATTTTATTTCTGATATTCAAAAAATCTCATGTTTGAAAATATGCTATAAACAAAAAGCTGCTGAATCACAAAACTAAGCACAACTGTCATATGGCAAGTAAAGATTGACAGTTAAATTAAGTCATCACAAACACATAAAACATCAGCTATGACTTTGCAGGCAAAACCGAATATTTAAGTGATGGATTTTTGACTTTCCACATGTTTAGAATTTTCAGGAGTTTGACAAAATAATTTTTAAAGACACACAGGTAGAACAGCACTTTAAACAGAACTCTTCAATCATTCAGAATACATCCTGGCAGCAAACATCCTGGGTGACGGACAACAGGAGTAGTGGTGATGAGCACAGGTTCGTGGATCACACCTTGTTTGTTTTATGCTTTCATCCCTAGCACTGTGTGAGCCTAAGTATATTGAACTTTGAGTCCCAATTGCTATGTTTATAAAATGAAGTTAATGCACTTTCTCAAAGTAATGGCAAGTGTTTTCAAAACAATAATGCTACAGAACCACAGAGATAGCTCAAATGGCTGAAATGCGTCCTTTACTTACAGAAGGGTTGGTTTAAACCCAGCCCTGCTTAGTGCCCTCAACACCACTGGGAGCACAGAGTTGAGAGTAGCCTTCTCTAAGCCATGCCAGGTGTGCCCAAAACTTTTAAATCTAATAAGTACTATAAATAAATCATCTAAATAAAATATTTACAAAAGCAAAATAAAGGCTAAATCTTGAACCAGCCTTTTAAGCTCCTTAACAATAATTAATAGCAGGCTCCATTCCATGTGCTGCTTTATTTCCATCTCAGCTGTTGATAACTACTTAATAATGGTTCTCAGCTCTCATTGCATATTAGGATCACCTGCACAGCATTTTAAAACTCTCTATGCCCATATCCCAGTCAAGGCCAAGAATCTAATGAGTGATGTCAGTTTTAAAGATCCCCAGATTGTATACTAAAGCCACAAATCATTCAGCCTGTATATATTAGCTAATAAGAACTCAACCTATACATCAGTAAATTATTAAAAATAAAAATGTTTTGTTACATTCTAAAATCTGAAAAGGACAGCTTATAAATACTTGTCAATATATTAAATATATGTGTGTATGTATATATACATATATATTTTCAACTAATGGTATTTGTTAGAATGCAAAATGATAAAATACTGCTTTTCCCCCTGTTCATTCCTGAACTTGTTTCAAACTCAAATTAAATTCTCTCAAAACAAGATCCACTACACTTTTGAAATTAAAATTTCAAAGTTAAAATAATACATCTATTTAAACAAGAAAAACATGACCTTTAGTAGTTCAAAAGATGCTTTGTCAGAAATCACATAGTTTCTTTTATATGATTCATATAACCTTAAGTGTCAAGATAAAAACTTGGGTAACTTCACTAATTGAATGTTTAGGGCACAGAGAAAAATAATTTTAAGTCAACATCTTCCCCTCTCAAACAGAATTTGAACTTTCTGTTTAAATACAAATAATGAAAAAAATACAAATAATGTATCTAGTAGTGTTGCTTTCTTTAATAAAGTACAAACCACCTGGCATTTCCATTGATATATAAACATGTGTAATATGAAATTAATTACAATTTTCATCTGTTATTTTATGCAAATTAACTAATGTTCATGTTATATAAAAGCACATGAACATGCAATATAAGAATGCATATATATTCCAAATAATATCTATGTAATATATACTGTAATTATTATATATGAGTTACATGTATTTGGTAGATACATGCAAAATTTAGTTTCAAAGAAAAATCAAAACTATTGTGAAAATTGCATTTAACACATTGATGCTGGCATTAGTTTGTGTTGATTAAATCACATTCAAGTAAACAACCAGTGCTACACTCCTGCCTCAGTATATTAAATATCTTAACTCAGATACAAGTCCCTGAGACATAGAACAACATATACAAAATGAATACTTACGTGTGGCCTTAAATTATCTAGTCTAGAGTAGTTTGAAATAAAGCAATATGCCTGAAGTTTCAGAATAAAAACCACCAATCAGATCCCTTGAGGCTGGGACTTAACCAAAATTGACATTAAGGCAGCCTCAATCTGTGCACTATGGTCTCCGCTGTAAGAAAATATAAATGATCTCACATAATGTGTAAAATCTGTGAAAGTTATGAAAATATTTTAACTAATCTTTTATAGTCAGAATATCAACCACATGGGGTCAGAGTGACATCACTGTGGGTAGGAAATCCGCCTTGCACATGGTCCACCCAGGTTCAATCCCCTGTATCCCACATGATCTCCCGAAACTGCCAGGAGTAATCCCTAAGTGCAGCTGGTGTGGCCCAAAAACAAACAAAAAGAATACCAATCACATTTGTCCTTAATATACCTAAAATATAGCATTACACTAAGTTCTTAACCATATCTGAGCCTGTTGTATCATACAATAGCCAGGAAAAGAAAAAGTGATTTATGCAATGACCAACACAAATAAAGTCCTGTATTTTCCTACTGGTTTTGCCTCTAGTGAGTTCCTGGAAAGCAAAATTACTCTCCATCTCTGCAATTCAGATTCTCATTTGTGAAATATGGATGTGCTCTGTTTCTTCAAAAGAAATTGCTTTAACTATATAAGCCTTAGGAAATTAGAAAGAAACATTTTTCAACAGCAATATTCAGGGGAAAGGATTAAACCATGTTTATAGATAATTCATAATCTTTTTAATTAAACAAAAAAACTTTCACAGTACAAGAAATGGAAACAAGAGCCTTATACATGTAGTAGAGCAAGACTATTGCTCTATTAGTGCTCTCCTGCTAATTGATTGACTTTTTGTTCTGTTTTGTTTTGAAGCCACACCTAGAAGGGATAAGGGTGTTGGTCCTGTGCTCAGGAAAAACTGACTGTGATTGACATTCAAATCAGGGTCACTGGGATGCCAGGCAAGTGCCTTAACCTCTATACTTACTCACTCTTGTCTTTGGCTAATTGATGGTTTTTTTTTTTTTTCTCTTGGCCACATCTGGCTGTGCTCAGGGTTTACACCTGTCTCTACACTAAGGGATCAGTCCTGGTGGGGCTAAGGAGACCATGTGAAGTACGAGGGATCAAACCCAGTGTGCAAAGCAAAACCTGTTGCACTATCACTCAGTCCCATGGCTGAATGACTTTTATTGAAAGTAATTTATTTCTCAAGCTAACAATTTAACATATGTAGTTTTTTCCCTGACGTCATTCAAACACATCAAACTTTCCCCACAATTAAAACCATTTTTTTAATCTGGATTTTTTTGAGAGAAAGAACAAAAGCAATAGAATAATCAACAGATACATGGGCTATGCCCAAAGCAAAAGATGAACCAGAGGATAGACAAGTAAAAGAAGACCAGCTAAAATTATTTTATGTCAATACTTTAGTTATTAGTAACTTTTCTGAATAGGCTGCCAGGTCAAATGATCAAATGTGAGCACAGAACTACTATTTAGATAATATGCTGAAACCTTTCCCTAGATATTGCTACTTAAATTTGGAGAAGGCAGGGGTAAAATTCTTTTAAAATATTTTTATGTGAAAAATTATGTAGTTTTTACATTTTCTCTTAAAACAAAAAACTGATCAATTTAATCTTAAGCTTCTGAAGAAAATCACATCAAAGTATATTACTTCTGGCATACTTATGATGTGAAGTTCATCCCATTTCCTTTAGCACAACATTTGATCTCACCTGACTTTTACTCAACAGTATTACTGAATACCGCTAAGAAATTGGCACCTTCACCTAAAGCATTTCCCTTTAATTAGGGGAATGGTTCTTCCAAGTGGTGCTCAGGGTACAAGGGCCAATGGGCCCATCAATGCTAAGGACCTTGAAGGTCACTCTGACAATGCTGGAGACTATGCAATGGCCCAAATATAACTCAGGGCCTCCAACCCTTTAAGTTGTCTCCATGGTCCATCTTGAAATCTACCTATTTAATTCTCCTATTTTATCATACCCAGTACATTTCTGTGTTCTTGAAAATCATTAAGATTCTCCACTATGAAAATTTTGCTTTTATGATCCACATTTCTAACCAAGTATTCCTGAATATACAACAAAATGTGAGACTGTAGTGAACAATATAAGGCAATATCTAAGTTTTTTTTTTAAAAAAAAATAGGGAAAGAATTGGGAAAGTTAGCATTCAGAGGTCTCAGTGAACAGCAGCAGGTTTGTTTTCAGATAAAAGAGAATAGCTAATTGGAACAGAATGAAGGAATAATTCACACACTAAAGTTTCCTCTACTTAAGCATTATCCTAACAGATTAGTCATGTAGCTTTGAGATTTTTCCATGTTTCCTACCCCTGCCAATATTTGCATGGTCTCTGACGAAAAAAACATGCTGTAACTTGCTTCTTAGGAAATGTCAAGTTCCAGGGGAAAAATGCTTTCTACATGCTTAAATCTGGAAAACTAGGCAAGTTTCATTCATTAGATAAAGTCGCTTTTTTTCCTGCACTTTTCAATTTCTTGGATGTGCTACCCTCTTGAAGGCGACGTTCATGCATTCAAAGTGAAGGAACAGTAAAGAAACTGAGAGGGACAAACACATAGGGAAAAGGAAAAGAAAACTGTACTAAGAGATCCCGCACATCAGGAGCAAGACTCGCACTCATTGGAAGTCTTCACTGTTTACCAAGATGAAGGTTATTTTCAGGTTTCTCCTCCTTGCAGAACTACCTGTTCTCATTCCTGTTTACCCAAACGCTTAGCAAGGTGCTTATTAGCATATCTGGCAGAAAGGCACGCTTCATTTAACATTAACTCACCTTGTGACAGCCCCTTTCCCCCCCAATCGCGACTCAGACACGTGAGCCCAGTATGAAAAGTATTCCTTGTTTGCGATCTGACTTCTGCTTTGGGCACGGGCAATTGGCCGCTGCCGCAGCCACTGCCTCTGCCACACACCCCCAACCGGAGGCTCTGGCCCGGCGCGGTCCCGCCCGGAACTGTCATGCGGACTGACAGCCGGCACACCCTCCCGCAGAAAGCCCCTTCCTGACAGTCAGTCACCTTGACTTGGCCCATCTGCCCGGGCCTCAGCACTTGGCCCCAAAAGAAAACTTTTCTCTGCATTCCCAAGAGCTCGCTTACAGGTATACCGCGCCCGGCGGTTCCTGCAGAGAGAGATCCAACAAGGGCGCCTTTGTTACCATCCTCACCCCGGGACTTCTCACCCCATGGCTGTGATTCAGCTGCCCTTCAGGAGCCCCAAGATGGGGTGCGTTTCCAAACCCAGCCAGCGCTCCCCGGCTCTGATGGCCCCCCCTTAGATGATTCTAGGGTGCGGGGAGAACCTCCTGCACAGCGTGTGAGCGCGCAACCAGTGAGTCAGGCCGCTGCAGGGCAGCAAGTTCCTGCCAGGTAGACGAGTTGAGGCCTCCTAGGGTGCATGCAATGCGAGCAACTTACCCTGCCGGCGCGGAGAGCGACTTGGGCACCGCCGGGGCGTCCTGCACGCGCGGGGCTCGGGGGTCCATCGCCCTGCGGGGCGCTGCGCGAGCTCCAGCTCCCAGGCGGCGCGTCAGTGCTGGAGTGCGGATGGAAGAGGCCGGTCAGGGCTGGACACGCGTCTTCCTTCCTTCCCCGGGCCTGTGCGGGACTGGCCAAGAGCCCGCCCGAAGCCACCCAGCCCCAGCTCCCGGGATCTGCCCGCCTCCCGCCGTGTCTCCACCTGCGGGGCCCCGAGCAAAGCCGCCCCAGGCTTGCTGCCGCCCAGGCCGCCGCGGGTTCTCCGGGCCGCGGGCTCAGGCTGAGCTGCGGTGGCAGGAGGCGGTGCTGCAGCCCCCGCCCCAGGGGGGGGGAGTGACTGGGTCGCCATTTGGCGCCTCTCGGAGGAGGGATCGGACTTGGCCAGGCTGGGAGGAGGAGGCGGGCGCGGAGCCAGGCGCTACTAGGCACCACCACTGACTGCCACCGCCGGGCCGGGCCGGGCAGCCACGGCGCTTCTTGCAAAGTTGGCACAAGCCAAAAGTCTCGGGCAAACTTTAAGCAAAGAAAAGTTGAGGAGGACAGGAGAGAGCGCGCAGCGGTAGAGCGTTTGCCTTGCAAGCAGCCGACCCAGGCAGGACCAATGCTGGTTCGAATCCAGGCATCCCACGGTTCCCTCAGTGCCTGCCAGGAGTGATTTCTGAGCAGAGCCAGGAGAAACTCCTGAGCGCAGCCGGGTGTGACCCAAAAACCAAAAAGAAAAAAGAAAAAAAGAAAAAGAAAAAAGTTGGGGAGGTTTATTCGGCTCTTCCTACCCAGGGCTCGGACACTCTTTTTCTTTTTTCCCCAGGCAGGCGGTGACTCCCCACTCCCACGCGGCTTCCTGTCCCAGGCTAGCCTCCCCCAGCTCTCCCGAGCTCAAGCCAGGACTTGAAAAGAGGATAAAGCTCCCCGGAGCCGGGCCTGGCCGCACCGCGCCTCTCCTAGTCCCGCAGCGGGGTTGCGGGGCGCTGCGGGGCCTCTCCCGAAGCCCGCACAGACACTCACCCTGCCCCATCGCCCTGCTCGGAGCTCCGGGTCCCGCCGCCGCCTCGGCTGCTCCGCCAGCTACAAGTGGCTGCAAAACTCGGCGGCATCGGAGCGAGCGAGGCAGCGAGCCGTAGAGAGAGAAACGGGGCGGGGGTGGGCGAGTAGGAGTTGGAATTTCCTTCCTCAAGGGCTTTTCCAAAGGTCTTTGGGGTCTGACTAAGGGGGGGGGCAGGGAAAGGAGGCTCCCCCTACTCACCCGGCCGAGCGCTCCAACCCATTCCCACCCACTAAGGGCGTCGCAATCCGGAGCCCGGCAGGTCCCGCCGGACAGGTGTGAAGCTCAGGCGGGCGGGGAAATGGGGAAAGAATCTCTAAAAGCAGTTTTGATCCCAGTGTACTCTGACCTTCCAAGTCCAGAGTGTGTGTGTGTGTGTGTGTGTGTGTGTGTGTGTGTGTGTGTGTGTGTGTGTGTGTGTGTTTCCTTTTCAACCCCATCTACAGTTGCTCTTCTGTTCAAAGCGCACCTGTGACACTGTGATCTTTCTAATGGGGCGGCAGGTTGGAGCCTGCCCAGTCTTCTAAAAGCTTTATTTCTTTCCTTTCTTTCTTTGAAAGCCTGTAACCACGATGACAGGAGGACTGCACAAAAATTACGTCTCGTTACAATCTATCCACTCAGAATCAGATGATTGAGATTGTTCATCGTTGGGAAGATTTGCTTGAAAAAAGCATAACGAGTGCATGTGAATGATTTAGCTCCCACATGTTTCTTTCATGGTTCTTTACACCAGACAAACAAGTATATTGAGCATCCTGTGTACAAATTAGTAGGTAGGTGTGTCAATAGTTTTAAACGGAAGAATGGTCCCAAAGCTTGCTTTCAAATAAAACATAAAATATGAAACTATTTTAATAAGTCACTGTAGAGAGATTAAATGAAAAGACATAGGAAGGTAGACGGGTCTCTGCGGTGGTGTACACACCAAATAACAAATGTATAGGCTACTTACTTCACCCAGCTGATAGAACACTTAACAAGCAGTTGTTAAAAATTAACTTATTTTTTAGAACTCTTACAGAACCAAATGCGACTTTAGTTGCTTATCCATTGTAGCAACCCAAATCATTGCAGAGATACTAATTGCTTTGTAATATGACATTTTTGTGTACTGTGTGCTGTCGTTTATTTTTATTCCTGCCTGTACATCCATTTCTTTTAGTGTATCTTCATATGGAAAGAGAAATGTTTGGTTTTTCTAAGAGAAATTTCACCGAGAGGAGATTGATCTATAACATAAAAGTTTGGGGTGCACACCATAATTAGACATTCTGGGCTCTCTAACATTTTAGCAAAAAATATTTTTTTAAAGGCGGTATACTTACCTTTGTAGAGTATGAGGATAACTCACCCAAATCTTAACAAAGTATTTGTTTATTTGTTTTGGTTTTTAGCCACAACTGATTGTGCTCAGGGCATATTCTGGCTCTGTGTTCAGAGATCATTCCTAGCATTGCTCAGGGACCAAATGGTGCGGGCAAAAAACCCTAGTTTGCTGCATACAAGGCAGCAAAACCTTACACATTATATTATCTATAAGCTCTATTTATTTAGTTACAGGTCACCATATGCAGAGCCGGGGATAGAACCTGAGTTGGCTCTTTACAGAGCAGATGCTTTACCCACTGTAAGGCATCCCTGTCTCCTGACCAAAGTAATTAGAGAACACTATGTTATGACAGAAAATTTTCAAAAGCACAATGATATATCAAACAAAACATAATAGCCATGTCCAATATTTTGTTATTTTCTTGATTTGTCCTTAAAAAGTTGCCTTTATAAATTCTTCTAATAAATTAATAAAAGAACGGGCTCAAAGAGCTAGAGAGGGGGCTGGAGAGATAGCATGGAGGTAAGGCGTTTTCCTTGCATGCAGAAGGACGGTGGTTCAAGTCCCGGCATCCCATATGGTCCCCTAAGCCTGCCAGGAGCATAGAGCCAGGAGTAACCCCTGAGAGCTGTGCGGGTGTGACCCAAAACCAAAACCAAAACAAGACAAAACAAAACAAAAGAGCTAGAGAGTAATCTTTTTTTTTTTTTTTTTTTGGTTTTGGTTTTGGTTTTTGGGCCACACCCGGTGGTGCTCAGGGGTTATTCCTGGCTGTCTGCTCAGAAATAGCTCCTGGCAGGCACGGGGGACCATATGGGACACCGGAATTCGAACCAACCACCTTAGATGCTGGATCAGCTGCTTGCAAGGCAAACACCGCTGTGCTATCTCTCCGGGCCCTAGAGAGTATTCTTTGCCTGTTATTGTGTGGAACCCTTCTCCTTCTCCAGGCATCACCTGGAGCAAGCCTCCTCCCAAAACACACAAAAAGTAAAATAAAAATTCTAAACCATTTCCTGTTGGGTTTGGTTTATGTAAAATATTGTTTCTGTATCAGTGTTCTTGGGAGTGGGTGGAGGAACTCACCATCCCTTAGCATTGTGTTTGATGGGCTTTCATTTGCATCTTGTCCAAGAGTCACCCTCAAACTCATACGCCATACTCCTGGGTGACAATTCTCTGAACAACTAATCAGTGACTTTTCTGTCCAGATATATCTAATTCTTCTGGTCATTTTTATTTTATTTTGTATTTCATAATCCCTCCCAAGAGACCCTTGGTGTCATTTGTAAAGAGGACTAGCTTCAGCAGGACACCCTAGCTTTCTGTATGGTTTCTACATGATGCTGTAGTGATCTCAGGCTTAGAAAGTTTGTGATGAGACATTATTAGGCCTCCTAATCTTTCTGGGAAGCCTTGCAAAAATGGTTTCTCAGTGGTGTCATTGCTTCAGATGAGATACAATGTCCCTAAAGCAGGAATGAGACTGAAAACCTGATAGGCATGTCCCTGAGATGTAGAATGTGCAGCAATGAATGGAATTTGTTAAATGCAGCTGCAGGCCATAAAGTTGCTTCCCTGTAGCTTGGTTTTAACTCCTCATCGAAGGTGTGTGCAATCATCCACATCATCCATGTGGTGGTCATCTTTATTTCCAATATTGTTCTCTTGGATAACAATTAGATTGTCTCTTATGTGGACAAGAAACTGTTAAATATAGCAGAGCTCCTTTCCTCTTTAATGGCCAATCTGTCCTTTTTGCTAGTTACCAATGGACATACTATGTATATTTCTGCCTTTTTCCCAGTTCCTTTCAGATAGGCTGCAGAGAAATATTGAACATATAAACATAGGGCCATAGCAATAACAGCCTGTAGGGCTGTGCCTTACACACAGTCAACCTGGATTCGATTCCTGGAATCCCAGATGGTCCCCCAAAACTGCCAGGAGTGATTTCTGAGCACAGAACCAGGAATAACCCCTGAACACTGCAAGGTGTGGACCAAAACAAACAAACAAACAAAAAAAACAGTATAAGCTTGTCATGGAACAAACCAGAATAGAGAGTTTTTCTTGGATTTTTGTTATTATTTGTTTTGTTCTGGGAATCCATCTAATAGTGATCGGGTGCTACTCCTGTTTCAGTGCTCAGTGGTTGTTCTCGGCAGATGCTCAGGAGACCACTAGTGCCTGGGATCAAACCCAGCTTTTGTACATACAAAGCATTTGCTACAACACAGGGATTTATTTTTCTGACCCCTCGCATTAAAAATGACATTTTTATTGTAATATTGTATTATAATACTGGAACAACATTAGAAAAATTTGTTTATGATTTTTAACCTCATATTAAGTGAATTTAGTATTGTAATTATTTATAAATTATCAATTTATAAATGATTCAAGTAACTTTAGCTTTAACCTAAAAAAGTGCTCAGGTTATAAAATTTTGGAAATCAATTATACTTCTAAATGACTGCTTTTTTTACTTGCTGAAATCATAATGCAAACATTGAATAACAGTGATACCATTTAAAGTCTAACTTTCAATGACAAGATTAAGAGCACATATTAAGTAGTTTTTAACTTTAATTTATGACATGCTAGTAATGTTAACTCTGTTGGGCTAAGATGAGACATTAAATAGGTCATAGCATTTCATAATTTCTGAAGCCGTTTTCAGTGCTAATTTTTTCTCTTCTCTGACTAAAATTAGGTACACTGATGTAGTCTATTTTGTTAAGTAAATGTGAACAAGCTTGAAATGGTTTATTTCCTGGTGGAATCATTTAAATGACCATGCTTGATCTAGCTACTGCAACCATGGAGAGACTATTAAATGTAATTTCAGATAAAAATGGCACAGGATAGGAAGATCTTAGAATACTAAACTTGAAACTTGAGCACAATTGACCTTAAGAGTCCCAAGTTCTACAACAAAATTTATATAAACAAAATGTATATTTGTATTGGATTAACCTATTGAAATATCAATGTACTTTGTTGCGCAGTGTAAAAGCCTACATTGGGAATGATCATGTTTCACAGCTTTCATAACCACTAATAAATTAAAGTTTGTTTTCACCTAATATTAAGTTATCCACCACCACAGTATCCCACCTCTAGTATGCTGGTTACATGGTTCATTGGCAAAATAATCATCCCATTTGCCAAACTTTTTTTTTTTAATCTGGGAAAGCAGAAGCTTGGGTCATACAACAGTACGTAGGGGAGTACTTACTGGGTTTTAAATTGGGTTGATTATGTTCAATGCAAGTGCTTTAACATTTTAAACTATATTTCCAAACCCAAAATCTATTTTTCATAATGGCAAAAATATTTATTTTCCCCTATCTTTCCAGTAGTTACATGAACTATTGTTAAATGGCTATATTTTTAAAATTTTGTTTATGCTATTAGGTAACCCAGTTTCATTATATTTTATTTCAGTTTTTACAAAGTTGGGGGGGTTGTGTATTGGAATATGGGAGGGGTGGTAATTGTGTTGTTTTTCTTCTGATGGCCAGGTAATATTTGTGAAATAAGTAAATAAAAGAATTCTTTTTTAAAAAAACTCTATTGATTGATTGATTAATTAGTTTTTAGGCCATGCCTGGGGGTGCTCAGAGTTACTGCTGTCTCTACACTCAGAAATCGTCCCTGGCAGGCTGGGGACCCATATGGGATGCTGGGAATCAAACTGGGTCCCTCCTGGGTTGACCACATGCGAGGCAAATGCCCTGCCATTATGCTATCTCTCCGGGCCCATAAAATAATTTTTTCCCATAAAAGAATTCTTAAGGACATAAGTTCCCTCTGGAGAATTCCATGCTAGTGAAAACTGGAGTTAAGAATTTTTCGTTTTTTCAAATCAAAGGTGCTGATATAAATTTCAAGTAGAACAGAGTAAAAAATACTTTTGTCCCAAGCTAGAGAGATAGAACAGCAGTTAAGACACTTGTATTGTGTGTGACCAACACTAGTTCTATCTCTAGCACCACATATGATCCTCTGAATGCAGATTCTGGAGTAATCTTTGAGCATAATCAATAATAAAATATAAAATAAAATATTTGTCCAACTAGGGAGAGAAGAGAGATTCTTCATTTGTTTAAAGATAATATTAGCTTCAAAACAATCAGGTTAAATTTTAAAATGGGACAATTTGGCTATATTTAAAATGATAATCTATCATTCAAATTTCTGCTAGAATATTAAAAGATAAAAATGTTTGCATACTTGACTATACATTGGATTATATAAAAAGAAGCACTGGTTCACTGGTTGAAATTGCAAATGCAAACATTATTAGAAAATAAAAATAAAATGTCTATAAAATACTAAATATTTTGTCCAGAATGGTGTAGCAATAAAAATGTGTGTGTATGTGAGAGTGTGGTGTGCCACCAAGAAGCCCTAGGCCTCATATATGCAAGGTAAGTAATTCACCACTAAACTAGATCCACAGAGTTTTTGAACCACATCAAGCAGTTCTTTGGTCTGCTTCTGGCTCAAGGGTTGATCGAGGTGGTGCTTGGGGAACCCTGCACCACAGGAAATCCATGTCAAAGTCAACCACATGTACATTTATAAAGTAAATGTGTAGATCATACTCTTCATAGTTTATAATCATTGTGTATAGTTTATCACGTGGAAGTCATGTATAACTAAATACTAGGGAGGTTAAAATGTTCAGAAATAGATGTATCTTATTACCAATTTCTGTTTCTGGATTCTTTGACTCAGTGACTGGCAGAATTTGTCTTACTCATTTTAAGAGACCCAAACACTTTTATGTCATTAATGTGTCATAATTTTTAAAAGTACTATAATGTTTTATAGGCCAAATTTCATTCTTGTATTCTCCCCCTAAAGAAATGACTAAAGAGAAAAATTGTTTAAGTTATATCTATCTTATATGAAACAACTGCCTTTTGTTCACCATTTTAATAGTAATTATTAAATTATAACTTCAAAGAAGTGCTATATCTCCACTTCTTTAAGTCTTAAAGAATGTGGGTAAGCTCTCACTACTTTTAAAATTTCATGAATTATAAAATTTGCAATGTTCAACCATGTTTGATTCTGATGCTGGCATTCCAAGCTTTTATAAAACACAATAAAATATTAGCAATTTCATTCTACTGGGCTCCCTGCCTTCCTCTGACTTTTCTCTTGGGAGACTGAGTATGTGTGTGATTCACTATCACAGATGCTAAAATGAGAGAGAGAGAGAGAGAGAGAGAGAGAGAGAGAGAGAGAGAGAGACAGAGAGAGACAGAGAGAGAGAGACAGAGAGAGACAGAGACAGAGAGAGACAGAGAGAGACAGAGAGACAGAGAGAAGAGAGAGAGAAGAGAGAGATAGAGAGAAAATTATCTGCCACAGATGCAGTCAAGGGAGAGGTGCTGGGGGAAAGACAAGAGAGAAACACACATTTCATGGCAGGAAATGTGCACTCATGAAGAGTGTTGGATATTATATGACAAAAACTCAACCATGAACAACTTTGTAACTGTGTATTTCATGGTGATTTAAGTAACTCATTTAAAGAAAACAAAATTTGAGGGCAGAGAGATGTTGCCATCCACTTAGGGGGGCACGCACCAAACATGGCTTTTGCCTTCCTGGTGCAGTGTCTAATTTCCCTCCCAAGAATTATTTGCCAAAAGGCCCGTTCAGAGAAGTCAATTACTGACCCTTTGCGTGGATTATTGGCTATAATTCTGTGACATTACATTTTCTCTTTATTTGAATTTTGTCTTTTTCTACTACAGATTTAGATTTTCTACACTCACAAAGGAATTTCAGTACCAAAAGCAAGCTGCCAGAAGTTCCCTGCTGGCTTAGTACATTTGCAACTCAAAGCTCACCAGCTACCTCTCATTCTGTCAACCTTCTCACTTTCAAAGGCCAAGTCAAAACACAGCATCTTCAAGACAATGGTCTTCTCTCCCTACTTTTGAGCCTCAAATCAGGATGATTTCTGTCTTGGGAACTCTCTCTGTCACTTTGAATACCTACTTGCAAACAGGTTTGGTCAATGTAGAATTAGATTATTTCACTAGGTATAATTATTATATCCCTTTCCTTAGTGTTATTCTCTTTCTTTTATCAGATCATAGGAAGTGGGTCTTAGCCCCTAGCTAGAATACTATTTCCCTCAAGTTAAGAATATTTATTATCAGGAGTAAACCAGTATTCCTGCAATCCCTTAATTTACATCAGTAATAACACCTAGAGCCAGAAACCTATTTGATATGTAAGAAGTATGTAAGTCTTCCTTTTATTCTAAGGTTATAAAACACCTAAAGCTATGTGTATTTGCCCTGAAATCAAACGATGTACATTACATTCCTTTCATGTTACGACTGCCTCTCTTTTCCCTTTAAATACTCCTTTGCCTAAGATTAAATTTGTCGAACTCTTGCCAGAGATGTGTTGACCCTACACATACTCCGTGTGATATCATTATTTCTTTCTCTTTTTTTTTTTTGTGGTTTTTGGGCCACACCTGGTGTTGCTCAGGGGTTACTCCTGGCTGTCTGCTCAGAAATAGCTCCTGGCAGGCACGGGGGACCATATGGGACACCAGAATTCGAACCAACCACCTTTGGTCCTGGATCAGCTGCTTGCAAGGCAAATGCCACTGTGCTATCTCTCGGGGCCCGGTATCATTGTTCCATATTTCATATTCATCCGCTTCATGTTTCCCGCCTATTCCCAGTGGGAATTTATCTGACCCACTAAGATTTTGCTTAGGGATGCTAACACGTCCGCAGCAGAGAGATAGCATGAAGGTAAGGCATTTACCTTGTATGCAGAAGGGTGGTGATTTGAATCCCATATGGTCCCCCGAGCCTGCCAGGAGTGGTTTCTGAGCGTAGAGCCAGGAGTGACCCAAAAACAAAAACAAAAACAAACAAACAAAAAGATCATTTTGTGAAGCAGATTGACTTCATATCCCTGTCCTGGTCAGAGTATATGTGATGAACAGTAGAAGAATTATTGGTCCTTGCAAAGAAAGAAAAAGCAATCACTGTAATGGTAAGTAAAGATAGAATCAGTAATGGGGACCTTTTCTTCAATAATTTTTTTTCTTCAAGAATTTTATAAGTGGAAGCTGACCTGTATTTTTGTTTATCTCAGAGTATATAAAGTAAAAGTCAACCAGTTTCAAGCTGAGAGTTCTGACATCCTGCTCTATAAGAATCTTAGTTATATTACTCAACTGTGAAATTTTTAATGTCTTTATCTCTATAGAGTCTATAAATATATTCTGTAACCTTGGTTCTTTTTTGGTGAAGCTCAAGGGTTACTCCTGGATATGCACTCAGAAATTGTTCTTGACTTGAGTGACCATATGGAACACCAGGGGATTGAACCAAGGTCCGTCCTAGGTTAACGAGTGTAAGGCAGATGCCCTATTGCTTGTGCCGCCACTCCAACCTTAGTTCTTTTATGACTCATATAATTTAAATTTAGTAATAAGGTCATTAGTGTTAAAACTGAAATCAAAGTTTACTCTTTAGTTTTTTATTTCATTTTTTAGTAAAATTATGACAACTTGCTTACTTCAAGGATAATACATTTAAGAAAATGATTACTCCAGAAAGTTAAGGTTTTTATATAACAAAGATACTGAAACTATTTTTCATCTCAAAATTCTAAATATTTTTTGAAGATACTAACTTGCCCACTAAACTTATCTCACTTTAGTTTAAAAAATTTTTTTGAAATTGTAGATGTTTCTAATTACATCCAAGGAGCATAAAGGTAAAGGATATAAAAAGGAATTCAAGAAACATCAGAAATTCAGATAAATTCTAGAGAGAAATACACTTGATGAAATGAGGGCAAAAATAATATAATATATGAAATATTGTCATTAATAATCTGCTCTACTATAACATCAAAGAACTACTCAAGACATTTGAAATCTATACAGAACAGCTAAATTGAATTTGATTATTTTATATTTCTATTCTAGACCACCAATGAGGAATTTTCAGCTGAATTAATTATGCTGCACATTTTCTTCTAGTTATAAGGGAAATGAATGTCTGGGGATATCAGGTTCATCTAGACAAGAAAAATAACCTTAAAATGTATATTTTGAATACTGAGAGTTTGGTGGAAGGGAAATATTACCAAAAGTCCATTTAGTCCTTAGAACTTAGTGTCTAATGTATGTTTTTTTTTTTTTGTAAATTGTGACCATTAATTATTGAGGACTATCAGATATTTTACCCTAGTAACTGTGGTAGAGTTGAAAATATCTGATATAAAGCCATAAAGTGATAGGATTACAAACCGATTGTCTATATATGCATGCCAACTTTTAGAAAATTATAGGATTGCATACCAATTGTCTGTATATGCATGTCAACTTATAGTGTTTGTTTTTCAAAGTATTTCCACTAAGTGGTAAAAAATACCCATTTAATTCACAGCTTTAAGTTTTTTTATTTTTTGTATATAGCACATAGAGTATGCTCAAAGGTAGCTTTAGTCATAGATGCCTAAGTCTATAATTTAAAAGGTACAAGACAGATGATGTAAATCTTGTTGACCAATGAATTTCCTGTGGGTTCACAGTTTTTATCAGACATCACATGAAAAGTACTTACAAGATAAGACGAGGTTATTGCAGTAAGGTCATTTTCCTATATGGTATGTGTTTATATGATTGCATAGTCAAAGGAACAACTGTGTGTCAGGGATAGTAATATATTTTCTAGAATATGTTCTGTTACAAAGTAAATGATTTTTGTTTATCAAGGAATAACTATTTTCAAGAGATCTTAGGAATGTAGTAAGTACATATAGTTGTCCATGGAAACAGAAATGAAAAATGGAAATGGAAGTAAGGCGTTCTTTCTGAAATTGTAAAAGGAAATGATATACCAAAAAAAGCCATTTGAGCTTCTGACTTCCACAAATACATAGGGACCTTCAATTTGAAATACATTACTTACATTTTTGTGTTCTGTACTTCAATCAACATGAATATAGAATTCTGACTGAAAATAATGTATCAGCCTGTTATTGAACATTAGCATTAGTTAAATGGCAGTATGTTTAGAAAATAAAAAATAACCATAGTCCATAATTATTGGTTCATAATTTGAAAAGTCTAGATATTATAAATGAAAGCACTGAAACTATTGAGTATTACCAATATCCAAATCACTTTATTCTCTCAAGAGAACTTCTTGAAAATGGCAAAATATAGTATAAACTCTAGACTTATTATGCAGAGATTCAAACTTCCCATAAATAATATGTAAATCTTCGTTCCCATCTCTTATTATTTTCTTTAGCTTGAATGCTATTTGGTTTGATACAAGTGTAGCTACCCCTGCTTTGTTTTATCTACTGTTAACTTGAGTGATTGTTTACCACCTTTTCACTCTGAGCCTTGTTTATCTTGTGAATTCAAATGTGTTTCCTGTAAACAGCAAAAGGTTCGCTTTTGTTTCCTGATACATCCACTGTGTCTTTTGATAGGAACATTTAGTCTGTTGACATTTAGAGAAACTATTGATGAAAGGGGAATTTTTTTTAAACTTTTTTTTTGGTTTTTTGGGCCACACCTGTTTGATGCTCAGAAATTGCCCCTGGCTTGGGGAGACCATGTGGGACACCGGGGGATCAAACTGCGGTCCTTCCTTGGCTAGTGCTTGCAAGGCAGACACCTCACCTCTAGCACCACCTCACCGGCCCTGAAAGGGGATTTTTTTTTTTGGTTTTTTTTTTTGTTTGTTTGTTTTTTTTTTTTTGGTTTTTTGGGCCACACCCGTTTTACGCTCAGGGGTTACTCCTGGCTATGTGCTCAGAAATCGCCCCTGGCTTGGGGGGACCATATGGGACGCCGGGGGATCGAACCGAGGTCCGTTCCTTGGCTAGCGCTTGTAAGGCAGACACCTTACCTCTAGCGCCACCTTCCCGGCCCATGGGATTTTTTTTTTTAAGATTTCTATGATTTTGGTTGATTTGCCATTTGCCATTTTCTTTTCATAAGAAATGAGTAAGTATTCTTTCCAGTTTGTTTAGATGTAACAAATGTCTTCAGTTCTTGTTTGTCTAAGAATTGTGTTTGTTTGTTTTGATTTTTAACTTTTGAGCCCACATTAGAAGTGCTCAGAGCCTACTCCTGGTTCTTTGTTCATAGATCATTCCTGAAAAGGCTTATGAATTATATGAGATGTTGGGAAAAAACCAGAGTCAGCTGTGTGTGAGGCAATCACTATAATACTATACTATCACTCAGTTCCTATGCAGAATACTTGTATGCCTTCCTTAGTTCTTATTGCAGCCTCTAGGCTGAAGTATTTTTTCACTTGGTTCTTTGACTATGTCATTCCATTCCTTTCTTGCCTAAAGGCTTTCATTTGAAATATTTGTTGTGAAATTTATGCTAAATGTTTATCTTGTACTTGAAGCTTTACATTCATTTAGATACTATATTCTCTCTCTCTTTCTCTTTGGGTTTTGCCATTTTAGACACATTAGCATGTGTCCTGATTTTGTTTTTTGAGTTTATTTTGGGAGCACTATTTAGGCCTCCTGAATTTATGCAGAGAGCTCCCTCTTCAAACAGGGAATTTCTCAACTGTTATCTCTTTCATCAGCTATTTTCCATCTTTCTCTTTTTTTCTCTCCTTCTGATATCCCTATGACTTTTTTTAAAGTGACTTGGGTATCTTTATAGAACTTCCTTATTTGTACATCAAATTTGTACAGAACATTGAGAAGTATTGCTTTTTTATTGCAATTTTATTTATTTTAATTAAATAAAAATTATTTATTTTAATCCTTCCAATCCATGAACAAGGTATGTGTTTTCCATTTTCTTTCTTTTATTTTTTTTTCTTGGTGGAAGGGATAGCACACCTGGTAATGTGCAGGGATTACTCTTGGCTCTTGGCTCAGATTTACTCCTGGCAGACTAGGGACAATATGGGATGCTGGGGATCTAACCTAGGTCGGCTATTTGCATGGCAAACATCCTACCCAATGTGCTATCACTCTGCAGCCCCTGTGTTTTCATTTTTCTGTGCCCCTTTGATTTGTTGAAGCAGTATTTTGTACTTTTTGTATAGGCCTTTCACATCTTTAATTAAGTTGATTCCAAGGTACTTAATTTTCTGAGGCACATTATATATGAAATGTTTTTTTATGGGCCACACTCAACAGCGTTCAATGATTGGTACTTGCTCTGCACTCAGAATTCGCTCCTTGCAGGCTTGGGGGACCATATGGGATGCCAGGGATCTAATCTGGGTCCATCCCAAGTCGGCATATACAAGGCAAATGCCCTACTGCTATGCTATCGCGCCAGCCCATGGAATCTTTTTAAATATCTCTTTCTTCTCTTTCATTATTTGTATATGAAAAACCATGAATTTTTTGCACATTAGTTACATTGAATAAAAGTGGCAAAAGTGGCAACCTTGTCTTGTGCCTGATCGTAAAGAAAAAACAATTTTTCCTAATAGTTGTGTAGCATTCCATTGTATAAATATACCACAGTTGTTTTTTTGTTTTTTTTTTTTAAATCTACTCATTTGTTCTTGAGAACTTGGGTTGTTTTCCAGATTTTGGCTATTGTGAATAGTGCTACAATGAACATGTGGGTGCAGATACTTTTTTCTGCTTTATATTTTGGGCCACTAGGATATATTTCTAGGAGGTATTGTTGAGGCAAATGGTAATTCAGTCTCTAGGTTTTTCATTTTGCCACATTGAGTATATTTGCTGCAGGCATTTGGTACGTGGCTTTGACTACGTTGAGGAAAGTTCCCTCAATCCCCATTTTGTTGAGTTTTTATCATGAAAGGGAAAATAGATCTTATCAGATACTTTTTCTGCATCTAGTTCTATAATTGTATGGTTTTATTTTTTCGTGGATATGGTGTATTATATTGATTGACTTGAGTATT
This sequence comes from Suncus etruscus, assembly GCF_024139225.1. NCBI lineage: Eukaryota > Metazoa > Chordata > Mammalia > Eulipotyphla > Soricidae > Suncus > Suncus etruscus. The sequence goes on from NC_064852.1 coordinate 82,381,297, forward strand.
TTAAACTATCCTTGCATCTCTGAAATGAATCCTACTTGGCCATGGTTTATTACCTTTTTCATGAATTGTTGGATTCTATTTGTTAATATTTTATTGTTAGATATATGAATCTGTGTTCACTAAAAATACTGGTCTTTAATACTTGTTTTGAGTGGTGTTTCTATCTACTTGTAGAATCAGATTTATGTTAGCTTCATAGAAACTAGGGGTGTTTCTATTTCTTCAATTTTCTGAAAGATCCTGAAAAGGATTGACAGTAAGTTCTCTAAAGTTTTGAAAGAATACACTGCTGAAAACTTCTGGGTCTAGACTTTTGTTTTGGGGAAGCCTTTTGCTTACCATTTCTATTTCCTTGATAGTGATATGTCTGTTCAGATATTCTACAACATTGGGTTCATCTATGGAGATTATAAAAATCCAAGAAGTTGGGGCAGGAGAGATAGCACAATGACAGGGTGTTTGCCTTGCATAAGGCTGACCTGGGAGGGACCCAGTTTGATTCCTGACGTCCAATATGGTCCCCCAGCCTGCCAGGGTGATTTCTGAGTGCAGAGCCAGGACTAACCCCTGAGCACTCCTGGGTGTGGCCTAAAAAACTATCAATCAATCAATAAAGTTTTAAAAAAATCCAAGAATGTTTCCATTTTTTCTAGTTCTCTCATTTTGTGTCATATTCTCAAAGTAATCTTGTATTAATATTTGAATTACATTAGTATCTGTTGTGACATATTCTTCTAATTTTTGTTTTGTTTTGTTTTTGGGCACACCCAGTGATGCTCAGGAGTTACTCTTGGCTATGCGCTCAGAAATCGCTTTTGTCTTGGGGGACCATATGGGATGCCAGGGATTGAACCGAGGTCTGTCCTAGGCTAGCACCAGCAAGGCAGACACCTTACCGATTGCACCACCACTCTGGCCTCACTCTTTTAATTTTTGATTCAATTTATTATATCTTTCTCTGTGTATGTGTCTTCATAATGATTTACCTATCTTGTTGTTTTTTGTTCAATGAACCAAGTCTTGCTTTTTATTGATCTTTGAGTTCTTTGGGTTTTATTTTTTTTTTGATATCCAGTTCATTAATATCTGCTCTAAGTTTTATTATTTCCCTCCTTTTACATGTTTTTGACCCATTTTTTAATTTTCCAATTTTTCAAATTATCAATTTGCTTTTTATGTGGACTCTTTCTTCCTTCTTGAGGAATGCTTGTAAAGCTATAAGGTTATCTCTTAATACTGCTTCTAATGTGTTACAAAAATTCTCATAATTTGAGCAGACCCCAGATACCAAGATACCATTCTTCTTCCAACTGGTACCTGGGGGGGTCACTGAGCAGAGGAGCTAACCAACAGAACCCCTGTACTGAATCCTAGGGCAGGGGGATGGGACCCCCAAGCCAGACCAGGCCTTCAGGGCAAGGCAAGATAGCTGGGTCTCTGGGTGTGGGGGGGGGGGGGAAGGGGAGTCAATGCATAAAAAAAGTTAATGCATAAAAACCAGGGTAGGCTAGGCTGTCGACTGGCTCTGCAGACCGCAGATACCAGGATTTCACCATTCCTCTTCCAACTGGTACCTGGGGGGTCACTGAGCAGGGGAGCTAGTCGATAGGACCCCGTAGAAAGGGATGAGACCCCCAAACCAGACCAGGATTTCAGGGCAAGGCAGGGCAGCTGGGCTTCTGGGGGGGGTGGGGAAAGGGGAACCAAACCATTCCATGGCCATACAGGGGGCTGTGTAGGGGACCTACTTGCTGGGGGTTCTTTTCTCATTAGTCCTCATTTCCAAAAGCAAGTGGGCAGAGGAAACCTGCATCTCATAAACCAGGGGTCTCAAACTCAATTTACCTGGGGCCACAGGAGGCAAAGTCGAGGTGAGGCAGGGCCGCATAAGGGATTTCACAAAAAAAAAAAAGTCCTCAAACGTCATTATTAACAATTTTAATTATTTCTTCTGAACATGAATAGAACATTGAGTTAAGACCATGAACAATTCTTCTGAACATGGCACCTTTGCCTATTTTTTGCTGCCAGAGACTTGAAAGTGCTTCTTCTCACAAACCTGAACCACATTTGACTTTAGAGAGGAAGCAGTTGAGACCCTCAGTATAGCTTGAAGATGATCATCAAGTCTAGACCTGTATTTTGACTTATTCAAGTTCAATGTGGAGAATAACTTTTTACACAAATATGTGCACCCAAAAAAGCACATGGTGTGCTTGTACATTCAGGAAAGCTCAGGGAATCTGGGGGGCAATTTTCTCAAAAATTGCCCATGCTTTTCCACTAATCTCCCTGAACTTGGCTTTGAGATCAGAGTTGCATTGCAGGTAAATGAGCTCCATTTGAAGCACAGAAGGGACATTTTGCACATTAAAGGAAAAGGGGTCCACAAAAATTTGGAAAGTGGCTCTGTGCTTTTTGAACTCTGCAAATTTGTGATCAAATTCCTTCTCTAGCTTAAAAATAGCATCAACATATTTTTCACCACTAAATGGTATGCCTGCACCCACAAGTTCCTTGCATGCTGGGAAATGGCAAAGGTTTGTCTGAGAGAGCTGGGATTTCCATAACACAAGTTTTGTGGAGAATGCTCTCATGTGGTCATAGGCAGCACTAATAAGCTGCCCCGGGCCTTGTAACATCTTGCTTAGTACATTCAGCTTATGTGTGATGTCAACAAGAAAAGCTAAGTCCATGAGCCATTTGTGATCACTCAACTCAGAAAAAGCATTCCCATCCTTCTCCATGAAGGCTTTCAATTCTTCTCTCAACTCAAAAAATCTTTTCAGGACATTTCCCCTGCTGAGCCAACATACCTCGGTGAAATAGAGCACATCTATGACTCCATTTCCTCTAAAAAAGCACAAAACCTCCTATGCTTTAAACCCCTGGATCTGGGGCCGGGCGGTGGCGCTGGAGGTAAGGTGCCTGCCTTGCCTGCGCTAGCCTAGGACGGACCGCGGTTCGATCCCCCGGCGTCCCATATGGTCCCCCAAGAAGCCAGGAGCAACTTCTGAGCGCATAGCCAGGAGTAACCCCTGAGCGTCACAGGGTGTGGCCCAAAAACCAAAAAAAAAAAAAAAAAAAGAAAAAAAAAATAAACCCCTGGATCTGATTTGGTTGATGCATTTCACAACAACAGACATCACATTGTCACACGGCAGGCATTTACTGCAAAGGGCCTGCTGATGGATAATGCAGTTGAGAGCAATGGACTTCTCTACACCCTCCTCTTCAAGTTTTTTGAACAAGAGTCACCAGTCCATTTTCCTTCCTGTCATTGATGGCGCTCCATCGGTTCTTATTCCAACAAACCTCTTCCATGGCAAACATGCATTCTCAATGGGATCACACAGATGCGGAAATATCTGCAGTAGTCTGGCCATGCGTTGGAATTATTGTGAGCAGCTCCTCTGTCAAAACAAAATTGCAATCAACACCACGGACATAAATTGTGAGCTGTACAGTGTTTATTATATCTGTGACCTCGTCAAGAGCAACTGAGTATGCATCAAAATATTTGGCTTTCTCACACAGTTAATGAGAAATGTCACTTGACATGTCAGAAATGCCCTCTACCACAGTGTTGGTAGAAAGGCTGATTTTGCTAAACTGACCCTTCTTTTCCAGACAGATAATACTTGCAGTCTGTAACATGCATTTTTTTTAATATTTCAAGATTTTAATTTTTTATATATATATAGTATTTAAACACCTTGATTAAATACATGATTGTGTTTGGGTTTCAGTCATGTAAAGAACACTACCTATCACCACTGCAACGTTCCCATCACTAATGTCCCAAATCTCCCTCCTCCCCACCCGACCCCCGCCTGTACTCTAGACAGGCTTTCCATTTCCCTCATACATTCTCATTATTAGGATAGTTCAAAATGTAGTTATTTCTCTAACTAAACTTATCACTCTTTGTGGTGAGCATCCTGAGGTGAGCTGGAACTTCCAGCTCGTTTCTCTTTTATGTCTGAAAATTATTATTGCAAGAATGTCTTTCATATTTCTTAAAACCCGTAGATGAGAGAGACCATTTTGCATTTTTCCTCTCTCTCTCTGACTTATTTCACTCAGCATAATAGATTCCGTGTACATCCATGTATAGGAAAATTTCTTGACTTCATCTCTCCTGATGGCTGCATAATATTCCATTGTGCATATGTACCACAGTTTCTTTAGCCATTTGTCTGTTGAAGGGCATGTGGGTTGTTTACAGAGTCTTGCTATGGTAAATAGTGCTGCAAAGAATATAGGTGTAAGGAAGGGGTTTTTGTATTGTATTTTTGTGTTCCTAGGGTATATTCCTAGGAGTGGTATAGCTGGATCGTATGGGAGCTCAATTTCTAGTTTTTGGAGGAATCTCCATATTGCTTTCCTAAAGGTTGAACTAGACGGCATTCCCACCAGCAGTGGATAAGAGTTTCTTTCTCTCCATATCCCCGACAACACTGTTTATTATCATTCTTTATGATGTGTGCCATTCTCTGTGGTGAGAGGTGGTACATCATAGTTGTTTTGATTTGCATCTCCCTGATTATTAGTGATGTGGAGCATTTTTTTCATGTGTCTTTTGGCCATTTGTATTTCTTCTTTGTCAAAGTGTCTGTCCATTTCTTCTCCCCATTTTTTTGATGGGATTAGATGTTTTTTTTCTTGTAAAGTTCTGTCAGTGCCTTGTATATTTTGGAGAATAGCCCCTTATCTGATGGCTATGGGTGAATAGTTTCTCCCACTCAGTGGGTGGCTCTTGTATCCTGGGCACTATTTCCTTTGAGGTGCAGAAGCTTCTCAGCTTAATATATTCCCATCTGTTAATCTCTGCTTTCACTTGCTTGGAGAGTACAGTTTCCGCCTTGAATATGCCTGTACTCTCAGTGTCCTGGAGTGTTTTGTCTATGTGTTGTTCTATATATCTTATGATTTTGGGTCTGATATCGAGGTCTTTAATCCATTTCGATTTTACCTTCATACATGATGTTAACTGGGGGTCTAATTTCAATTATTTGCAAGTGGCTAGCCAGTTGTGCCAACACCACTTGTTGAAGAGGCTTTCTTTGCTCCATTTAGGATTTCTTGCTCCTTTATCAAACATTAGAGGATTGTATGTCTGGGGAATATTTTCTGAGTATTCAAGCCTATTCCACTGATCTGAGGGGCTGTCCTTATTCCAATACCATGCTGTTTTGATAACTATCACTTTGTAGTAAAGTTTAAAGTTGGGGAGAGCAAGTCCTCCCATATTCTTTTTCCCAATGATTGCTTGAGCTATTGTAGGGTGTTAATTTTTCCAAATGAATTTCAAAAGTGCCTGATGCACTTATTTGAAAAATGTCATGGGTATCTTTACAGGGATCACATTAAATCTGTATAATGCCTTGGGGAGTATTGCCATTTTGATGATGTTAATCCTGCCAATCCATTAGCAGGGTATGTATTTCCATTTCCACGTGACCTCTTTTATTTCTTGGAGCAGAATTTTGTAGTTTTCTTTGTATAGGTCCTTCACATTTTTAGTCAAGTTGATTCCAAGATATTTGAGTTTGTGTGGCACTATTGTGAATGGGGTTGTTTTCTTAATGTCCATTTCTTCCTTATTACTATTGTGTATAGAAAGGCCATTGATTTTTGTGTGTTAATTTTGTAGCCTGCCACCTAGCTATATGAGTCTATTGTTTCTAGATGCTTTTTGGTAGAGTCTTTAGGGTTTTCTAAGTAGAGTATCATGTCATCTGCAAACAGTGAGAGCTTGACTTCTTCCTTTCCTATCTGGATTCCCTTGATAACTTTTTATTGCCTAATCACTGTAGCGAGTACTTCCAGTGCTATGTTAAATAGGAGTGGTGAGAGAGGACAGCCTTATCTTGTGCCAGAATTTAGAGGGAAGGATTTTAGTTTTTCTCCATTGAGGATAATATTTGCCACTGGCTTGTGGTAGATGGCCTTAACTATATTGAGAAAGGTTCCTTCGATTCCCATCTTGCTGAGAGTTTTGATCAAGAATGGTGTTGGACCTTATCAAATGCTTTCTCTGCATCTATTGATATGATCATGTGGTTTTTATTTTTCCTGTTGTTGATGTTGTGTATGATGTTGATAGATTTACAGATGTTAAACCATCCTTGCATTCCTGGGATGAAACCTACTTGATCGTAGTGGATGATCTTTTTTTTGTTTTTGTTTTTGTTTTTTGTTTGTTTGTTTGTTTTTGGGCCACACCCGGTAACGCTCAGGGGTTACTCTTGGCTATGCGCTCAGAAGTTGCTCCTGGCTTGGGGGACCATATGGGACACCGGGGGATCGAACTGCGGTCCGTCCAAGGCTAGCGCAGGCAAGGAAGGCACCTTACCTTTAGCGCCACCGCCTGGCCCCGGATGATCTTCTTAATGAGGCATTGAATCCTATTTGCCAGGATTTTGTTGAGGATCTTTGCATCTGTATTCATCAGTGATATTGGTCTGTAATTTTCTTTTTTCATAGCATCTCTGTCTGGTTTTGGTATCAAGGTGATGTTGTCTTTATAAAAGCTATTTGGAATTGTTTCCGTTTGTTCAATTTCATTGAAGAGTCTTGCCAGGATTGGTAGTAGTTCCTCTTGGAAAGTTTGAAAGAATTCATTAGTGAATCCATCTGGGCCTGGGCTTCTGTTATTGGGCAGATATTTGATTACCATTTTAATTTCAACAATAGTGATGGGGGTGTTTAGATATGCTACATCCTCTTCCTTCAACCGTGGAAGATTTTAAGAGTCCAAGAATTTATCCATTTTTTCCAGGTTCTCATTTTTAGTGGCATAGAGTTTCTCAAAGTACTTTCTGATTACCCTTTGAATCTCTATCATATCAGTAATGATCTCTTTTTTTTCATTCCTAATACGAGTTATCAAGTTTTTCTCTCTCTCTCTTTCTTTGTTAGTTTTGTCAGTGGTATATCAATCTTGTTTATTTTTTCAAAGAACCAACTTCTGCTTTCGTTGATCTTTCAGATTGTTTTTTGGGTTTCCACTTTATTGATTTCTTCTCTCAGCTTTGTTATTTCCTTCTGTCCCCTTATTTTTGGGCTCTTTTGTTGAGCACTTTCTAGATTTATTAGCTGTGTCATTAAGCTACTCATGTAAGCTCCTTCCTTCCTTCCTGATGTGTGCTTGCAAAGCTATAAATTTCCCTGTTAGTACTGCTTTTGTTGTGTCCCATAGGTTCTGATAGTTTGTGTCTTTATTGTAATTTGTTTCCAGGAACCTTTTGATTTCCTCCTTGATTTCATCTCGGACCCACTGGTTATTCAGTATGAGGCTGTTTAACTTCCAGGTGTTAAAGGTTTTCTTCTGTGTCCCTTTGGAATTCACATATAATTTCAGAGCCTTGTGGTCAAGGAAGGTAGTCTGCAAAATTTCTATCCTCTTGATATTATGGAGGTATGTTTTATGTGCCAGCATGTAGTCTATCCTGGAGAATGTCCCATGTACATTGGAGAAGAATGTGTATCCAGGTTTTTGGGGATGGAGTGTCCTATTTATAGCCACTAGGCCTCTTTCTTCCATTTCTCTCCTCAGGTCTAGTATATTCTTGTTGGGTTTCAGTCTGGTTGACCTATCCAGTGTTGACAAAACAGTGTTGAGGTCCCCCACAATTATTGTGTTGTTATTGATATTGTTTTTCAGATTTGTTAACAATTTTTTAAATATTTTGCTGGCCCCTCATTCGGTGCATATATGTTTAGGAGAGTTATTTCTTCCTGCTCTACATACCCATTGATTAATATAAAATGTCTATCTTTGTCCCTTACAACCTTCCTGAGTATAAAGTTTGAATTATCTGATATTAGTATGGCCACTCCAGCTTTTTTATGGGTGTTGTTTGCTTGGATAATTTTTCTCCAGCCTTTTATTTTGAGTCTATGTTTGTTCTGAATATGCAGGTGCATTTCTTGTAGGCAGGAGAAGGTTGGATTGAGTTTTTTGATCCATTTAGCCACTCTGTATATCTTAACTGGTGCATTAAATCTATTGACGTTGAGAGAAAGAATTGTCCTGGGATTTAATGCCATCTTTATATCAAAATTTGGTGTGTCTTTTGGTTAGTCTTTTCTTAAATTAGGTCTTTCAGTTTTTCTCTTAAGACTGGTTTTGAGTTTGTAAAGTTTCTGAGCTGTTTTTTTTATCTGTGAAACCGTGTATTCTTCCATCAAACCAGAAAGTGAGTTTTGCTGGGTACAGTATTCTAGGTGAAGCATTCATTTCATTCAGTCTTGTCACAATATCCCAGCACTGCTTTCTGGCCTTGAGTGTTTTTGGTGGCGGGTCTGCTGTAAATCTCAAGGATGCTCCCTTGAATGTAATTTCCCTTTTTGATGTTGCTGTTTTCAGAATTCTGTTTCTATCTGTGGGATTCGTAATTGTGACTAGGATGTGTCTTGTGGTATTTTTTCTGGAGTCTCTTTTGGTTGGTACTCCCCGACCATGCAGGGTTTGATCACATATATTCTTTAGCTCTGGAAGTTTCTCTTTAATGATGTTCTTGACCGTTGATTCTTCCTGGAAATTTTCTTCCTGGGGTTCTGGGACTCCAATGATTCTTAAGTTGTTTCTGTTGATCTTATCATAGACTTCTATTTTCATCTGTTCCCATTCTTTGACTAATTTTTCCATTGTCTGTTCACTTGCTTTAAGTTTTTTTCCCCCAATCTCTCCCGCTGTATGGAATTGTTATTTATCTCATCTTCCACAGCACCAAGTCTATTCTCAGCTTCTGATACCCTGTCCCAGAGCTTATCCATTTTGTCATTCACTTCGTTTACTGACATTTTCAGGCCTGTTAGTTGACATGTTATTTTGTGATTTCTGTCTTCATATTTTCTTGGTTCTTATTAGTGTTCTGTTCAACTCGATCCATGGTTTCTTTGAGTTCATTGAGCATCTTCCATATTGCTAATCTAAAGTCCTTATCTGAGAAGTTGATTAGTTGGTTGGTCATTATCTAGTCATCAGAATTGTCATATTCATTCTCTATGTCTGATCCTGGCCTGTGTTGTTTCCCCATTGTCACACTTGTATTGTGGGTTTTTCTACATGTTGTGGTGGTATTCGTTGGCTAAATGATGCAGGCAGCCACACACTCCTCTGGTTCCGCCCTTTCTCGATGGGTTGACTTTCCTGCAAGGGAGGGGAGTCCTCCGTGGATAAAGTCTCACAGAGGAGCATATCTTAGGCCCGAGCACGCAGCAGAGAAATAGTCCGGAGAGAAATGCTGGGCTTCAGTGATCCAGCACAATTTTTAGTGTGATTTTTTCTTCTTGTTGCGATGGTGTTCTTTTCTTAAAAAGAGCGCACGGCTGCATAGCAAGGTGGATCTAAGTCCTCTTCTGGAGCCTCTTTTCGGCCCACTCCCAAGAGGTTCACGCAACAGGACAGTAGTCAGAAACACACAGGCAGCACTCACAGTTTTTCACAGTTGGGCCCCACTGGGCAGGCGTAGTTTCGTGGATTTTCCCAGCCTACCATCACAAACAGGGGACCTGGCTTCTGCAAAATTCTGCTTATAGCCGGTTTTCACGTTATGGAACAGTTCCTTGGTGTTCCCGCCCTAGAATTGGCTTCTGGGAGAGCAAGTTTTCTGGAGCCTCTTTTTGGCTCACTCCCAAGAGCTTCACACAACAGGACAGTAGACAGACACACACAGGCAGCACTCACAGTTTTTCACAGTCGGACCCCACTGGGCAGGCGTAGTTTCGTGGATTTTCCCAGCCTGATGTCACAAATGGGGGACCTGGCTTCTGCCAACATGCATTTTTTTAAACAAACTCTCCTTCTGTGAATGGTTTCCCTGCCTTAGCAATCATCTCACTAACCATGTACCTAGCTTTGACTAATACAACATTCTCTTTGGTTCAAGATTTCTTGATGAAATCTTGTTGCCTCATTAGACATGCTTTAAGTCTGATAACCCACTTGGCTTTCTCATTTCCTTGATATTTTGTATATTCCTCAGCATGTTTAGTTGAATAATGGCGTTTCAAGTTGTATTCCTTGTTCACTGCAACTTTCTCTGACGAAATAGGACATGTGGGGATGCTCCTGTGCTCAACAAAGAAATACTGTGTCTCCCAATTTTCCTGAAATTTTCTGTGCTCATTATCAATCTTTCTCTTCACTGCAGGCTTTGATGAAGTCATGATGAAGGTATGACAAAATGTAATTCTGTAATAATCTTCTCTCCCTTAGGCCTCCGATAATGCAAGGGACAATGGGGCAGGAGCAGCAGAAATGACGTCTGTGCTAGGCGCAAAGTATTCACGATCATTCTCTTACCGAATATTCACAATAAAAAATTAGTGGGGCCAGGAAGGTGGCGCTAGAGATAAGGTGTCTGCCTTGCAAGCATTAGCATAGGACAAACCGTGATTCGATCCCCCGGCATCCCATATGGTCCCCCCAAGCCAGGGGCGATTTCTGAGTGCATAGCCAGGAGTAACCCCTGAGCATCAAATGGGTCTGGCCCAAAAAAACAAAAAACAAAGCAAAACAAAACAAAAATTGCATTAGTAAGAAAAAAATCGCAAAAAATCGCATTAAACATTTGCATACCTGGAATGAAGCTGCTCGGGGTATGTGAATGTTTAATGCTTTAATGGTATGGGAATGCTGTTTCTGAGTTGAGTGATCACAAATGGCTCATGGACTTAGCTTTTCTTGTTGACATCACACATAAGCTGAATATACTAAGCAAGATGTTACAAGGCCCGGGGCAGCTTATTAGTGCTGCCTATGACCACATGAGAGCATTCTCCACAAAACTTGTGTTATGGAAATCCCAGCTCTCTCAGACAAACCTTTGCCATTTCCCAGCATGCAAGGAACTTGTGGATGCAGGCATACCATTCAGAGGTGAGAAATTTAATGTTTAAATTTTTTTCTTACTAATGCTATTTTAATTGCTATTATTTGGTAAGTGAATAATCGTGAATACTGCTATATTAGAAGGCCGGCTGCAGACCACAAAATGTTGTACAGAGGGTCGCAAACGGCCCTTGGGCCGTGAGTTTGAGACCCCTTTTGTAGACCAAGGCAATTCACTTTCTTACTTCCCCAATACTTACTGTGCCTATGCAAAAAACAAAACAAAACAAAACAAAAACAAAACAAAACAACAACAACAAAAAACCTAGGGGGAAAGTACAAAACCTTGCCACACCAGCACTCCTTCTTTTTGTATGTGCGTGTGTGTGTGTGTGTGTGTGTGTGTGTTTTCTTTTTTACTTTTTTACTTTTTTCTATTTTTTTCTTGTTCACTCTTGTGGTTATTATTTGGTGATGTTATTGCTGCTGGGTGCTTTTATTATTATTATTATTATTATTATTATTATTATTTTGGTAGTTACTATTGGATTTTCTTTTCTTTTTTTGGTTTTTTTTTTTTTTTTTTTTTTTGGTTTTTGGGCCACACCTGGTGACGCTCAGGGGTTACTCCTGGCTATGTGCTCAGAAGTTGCTCCTGGCTTGGGGGACCATATGGGACACCGGGGGATCAAACCACGGTCCGTCCTAAGCTAGCACTGGCAAGGCAGGCACCTTACCTTTAGCGCCACCGCCCGGCCCCCGGGTTTTCTTTTTTTGTCTTCTTCCTTCTTCCTTCTTCTTCTTCTTCTTCTCTCTTCTCCTTCTCCTTCTTCTTCTTCTTCTTCTTCTTCTTCTTCTTCTTCTTCTTCTTCTTCTTCTTCTTCTTCTTCTTCTTCTTCCTCCTCCTCCTCCTCCTCCTCCTCCTCCTCCTCCTCCTCCTCCTCCTTCTTCTTCTTCTTCTTCTTCTTCTTCTTCTTCTTCTTCTTCTTCTTCTTCTTCTTCTTCTTCTTCTTCTTCTTCTTCTTCTACTTCCTTCTTCCTTTTTTCTACTTCCAGAACCACACAACTTGAATCATCTTGCTCTGCCTCATGAATTGAGGGATAAAATAAAAATGAACGGTACCAGGACCAAACAGCTGTATGAACACTGAGTGTAATTTAAAAATAACCAGCCTTAAACATCAAACCTAAAGTCAACAACAAGCTATAAACAGGGGAACAGTTACACTAGCACTCTGGGGGGCTACAGGGAGATATGGGACACATGCTGGGAAAAGGGGTGGAGGGAGGTCAACCCTGGTGGTGGGAATGGCCCTGATTCATTGTAACTATGTACCTTAAATATTACTGTGTCATTCACTTCTTGGTCACAATAAATATTATTATTAAAAAAAAGAAGAAAGATCACTCTGTGGACTTCAAGGAAAACTTCTCCTGTGCCTGTCTGTGTTTCTGAATACCTGAAGGTCTCCTCAGAGGCCTAGGGAGTGCACACCCAAAAAAATGCATTTTGAAGCTGCCCAATGAGTAAACTCTGGCTGTGGGGGTCGCCATCCAATAAGCTGATCTCTCTGGCCTGCAGAGGCTCCGCCCTGCTGTGCCTTTGATCACTCTGAGGACTTCAAGGGAAACCTTTCCTGTGCCTGTCTGTGTTTTTGAATACCTGAAGGTCTCCTCAGAGGCCCAGGGAGTGCACACCCAAAAAAATGCATTTTGAAGCTGCCCAGTGAGTAAATTCTGGCTGTTGTTGTCGCCATCCAATAAGCTGAGCACTCTGGCCTGTGGAGGCTCCACCCTGCTGTGCCTTTGATCACTCTGAGGACTTCAAGGGAAACTTCTCCTGTGCCAGTCTGTGTTTCTGGATACGGGAAGGTCTTCTCAGAGGCCTAGAAAGTGCACACCCAAAAAACTGTCAACTAGAGGCAGCAAGAGCGGCTGCACTTCGTGGTCATGCACTCTTTCTAACCAATGATCCCCACCACAACACGCAGAGAAAGCCACACTACAAGCGTGACAATGGGGAAACCTCGCAGGCAAACACACGCACAGAGAAAGAAGACGAAAGCTCGGACGACCTAATAAATTCCAACCACCTAATTAACCTCTAAGGAGGTTAATTTTAAGGAACTTAAAATAGCAATATGGAAGATGTTTTTAGAACTCAAAGAAAGCATAGATCGATCTTAAAAAACACAAAGACAGGAATCAGAAAACTCCAAACTGAAATAACAGATATGAAAAACATGGTAGCTCAACTGAAAACCTCAATGGATGGCCTCACCAGCAGGTAACAGCAGCTGAGGAGAGAATCAGAGTATTGGAAAATGTGATGCAGAAAAACTCAACACAGCAGAAGAAATTGGAAAAGAACCTTAAGACAAATAAACAGGCAATAGAAAAACTACTCAAGGAATGTGAAAAGATGAAAATAGAAGTCTTTGATAAACTAAACAGAAACAACATAAGGATAATTGAAGTCCTAGAGATCCAGGTCGGAGATCTTTAGGAAGAATCAACTGTCAAAGACATCATCAAAGAGATACTCCCAGTGTTTAAGACTACATGCAATCAAATCCTGAATGCCCAAAGAGTACCAGCTAAAAGAGATCCAAAGAAAAACACCCCAAGACATATCCTCATTACAATGACAAATCCCACAGATAGAGATAAAATACTGAAAGCAGCAAGATCAAAAAAAGAAATTACATTCAAAGGAGCATCCCTAAGACTTACAGCAGATATGTCACAAGAAACGCTCAAGGCCAGAAGACAGTGGTGGAATATTGTGACAAGACTGAATGAAATGAATGTCTCACCAAGAATACTGCACCCAGCCTGACTCACATTCAGGTTTGAAGGAAGAATACTTAGCTTCATGGATAAACAACAGCTCAGAAACTTCATAGATAAAAATCCAGCCTTAAAGGAAAAACTGACAGTCTACTCTAAGACAAGAAAGACCTAAAAACACAGCAAACTTATCTACAAAGATGACATTAAATCCTATGACAATCATTTCCCTCAATGTCAATGAACTAAATTCACCAACTAAAAGACACAGAGTGGCAAAATGGATCAAATAGATGAATCCAACCTTCTGCTGCCTACAAGGAACACAACTGAATAATCAGAACAAACATAGATTCAAAATTAAAGGCTGGAGGAAAATCATTCAAGCAAAGAACACCCTCAAAAAAGCTGGGGTGGCCATATTAATATCTGATGACACCAACTTTATACTCAGAAAAGTGGTAAGGGACAAAGATGGACACTATGTACAAATCAAGGGATATGTGCAGCAGAAAGAAATCAGACTACTAAACATAGATGCACCCAATGAGAGACCAGCAAATTATCTAATACAGTTACTGAAAAACCTGAAAGAAATCAATAATAACACAATAATTGAGGGAAACCTCAACACAGTCTTATCAACACTTGATAGGTCAACCAGACTGAAACCCAACAAAAACATACTAGCCATGAAAAGAGTTATGGAAGAAAGAGGACTAGTAGATATATACAGGAAACTCCATCCCAAAAAACCTGGATACACATTCTTCTCCAATGTACATGGGTCATTCTTCAGAATAGACTATATGCTGACACATAAAACATACCTCCATAAAATCAAGAGGATAGAAATCTTGCAGGCTACCTTTGCTGACCACAAGGTTCTTAAATTAGATGTGAACAACAAAGGCACACAGAAGAAAAACTTTAAGAACTGGAAATTAAACACCCTGCTACTGAACAAACAGTGGGCCCAAGATGAAATCAAAAAGGAAATCAAAACTTTCCTGGAAACAAATAATAATGAAGACACAAACTGCCAGAATCTCTGGGACACAGCAAAAGTGGTCCTGAGAGGAAAACTTATAGCTCTACAAGCACACATCAGGAAGGAAGACGGGGCATACCTGAATAACTTAATGACGCAGCTCAAAAATTAGAAAATGACCAACAAAAGGAACCAAAAATAGGGAGACAGAAGGAAATAACAAAGCTGAAAGCAGAACTCAATGCAGTGGAAAACTAAAATACTATCCGAAATATCAACGAAAGCAGAAGTTGGCTTTTTGAAAAAATAAACAAGATTGATAGACCATTGGCAAAACTCACAAAGAAAGAGAGAGAAATCTGATAAGCCGTATTAGAAATGAAAAGGGGGAGATCACGACAGATATTGCAGAGATCCAAAGGATAATCAGAGACTACTTTGAGAAACTTTATGCTACTAAACATGAGAACCTAGAAGAAATGGAAAATTCTTGGACACTTATAACCTTCCACATTTAAGTAAGAAGGATGTAGCATATCTAAACACCCCCATTACTACTGAGGAAACTAAAACTGTAGTCAAACATCTGCTCAAAAAGAAAAGCCCAGGCCCAGATGGATTTCCTAATAAATTTTTTCAAATCTTTCAAGAGGAGCTACTTCCAATCCTAGCCAGGCTCTTCCATGAAATTGAAAAAAACGGGAACACGCCCGAACAGCTTTTATGAAGCCAACATCACCTTGATACCAAAACCAGACAGAGATACTGCGAAAAAAGAAAATTACAGACCAATAACCCCAATGAATGCTGATGCAAAGATCTTCAACAAAATCCTGGCAAATAGGATCCAATGCATCGTCAAGAATATCATACACTATGACCCAGTAGGTTTCATCCCAGGAATGCAAGGATGGTTTAACATCTGTAAATCTATCAACATCATACATAACATCAACAACAAGAAAAATAAAAACCACATGATCATATCAATAGACCCAGAGAAAGCATTTGATAAGGTCCAACACTCATTCTTGATAAAAACTCTCAGCAAAATGGAATGAAAGGAACCTTTTCAATCTTGTTGAAGCCATCTACCATAAGCCAATGGCAAATATTATCCTCAATGGAGAAAAACTACAGTCTTTTCTCTAAATTCTGGTACAAGACAAGGCTGTCCGCTCTCACCACTCCTTTCCAACATAGTACTGGAAGTGCTTGCTATAGCGATCAGGCAAGAAAAAGATATTAAGGGAATCCAGATAGAAAAGGAAGGAGTCAAGCTCTCATTGTTTGCAGATGACATGATACTCTACTTAGAAAGCCCTAAAGACTCTACTAAAAAGCTTCTAGAAACAATAGACTCATAACAAGGTGGCAGGGTACAAAATTAACACAGAAATCAATGGCTTTTTTTATACACCAATAATGATATGGAAGAGAAGGAAGTCAAAAAGGCAATCCCATTCACATTAATGCCACACAAACTCAAATATCTTGGAGTCAACTTGACCAAAGACGTAAAGGACCTATACAAAGAAAACTATAAAGTCCTGCTCCAAGAAATAATTGAGCACACACGGAAATGGAAATACATACCCTGCTCATGGTTTGGCAGGATTAACATCATTAAAATAGCAATACTCCCCAAAGCATTATACAGATTTAATGCGATCCCCTTAAAAATACCGATGACATTCTTCAAAGAAGTGGATCAAACACTTATGAAGTTCATCTGGAACAATAAACACCCTTGAATAGCTAAAGCACTCGTATGGAAAAGGAAAATGGGAGGCATTACTTTCCCCAACTTTAAACTGTACTACAAAGCAATAATTATCAAAACAGCATGGTATTGGAATAAAGACAGACCCTCAGATCTGTCTTGAGTTATCAGACAATGTTCCACAGACATACAAATACCTTATTTTTGACAAAGGAGCAAGAAATCTTAAGTGGAGCAGGCAAAACCTCTTCAACAAGTGGTGCTGGCAGAAGTGGTTAGTCACTTGCAAAAAAGTGAACATATACCCCCAGTTAACATCATGTACAAAGGTAAAATCCAAATGGATTAAAGACCTTGATATCAGACCTAATACCATAAGGTATATAGAACAACACGTCGGTAAAACACTCTATGACATTGAGACTAAAGGCATCTTCAAGGAGGAAACTGCACTTTCCAAACAAGTGGAAGCAGAGATTAACAGATGGGAATACATTAAGCTCAGAAGCTTCAGCACCTCAAAAGTTATAGTGCCCAGGATACAAGAGCCACCCACTGAGTGGGAAAACCTATTCACCCAACACCCATCAGATAAGGGGCTAATCTCCAAAATATACAGGGCACTGACAGAACTTTACAAGAAAAAACATCTAATCCTATCAAAATATGGGGAAAAGAAATGATCAGATGCTTTGATAAAAAAGAAATACAATGGTCAAAAGGCACATGAATAAATGCTCCTTGTCACTAATCATCAGGGCGATGCAAATCAAAACAATGATGAGATATCACCTCACACCACAGAGATTGGTGCACATCACAAAGAATGAGAAGAATCAGTGCTGGCAGGGATGTGGAGAGAAAGGAACTCTTATCCAGTGCTGGTGGGAATGCCATCTAGTCCAACATCTATGGAAAGCGATTTGTATATTCCTCTAAAAAATTGAGATTTGACCCTGTTCTTCCACTCCTAGGGATATACCCTAAGAACACAAGAATACAATACAAAAACCCCTTCTTCACAATATATTTATTGCAGTACTATTCACAATAGCCAGGCTCTGGAAACAACCAAGATGCCCTTCAACAGACACATGGCTAAAGAAACTGTGGTACATATACACAATGGAATATTATGCAGCCGTCAGGAGAGATGAAGTCATGAAATTTTGCTATACATGGATGTATATAGAATCTATCATGCTGAGTGAAATAAGTCAGAGGGAGAGAGAGATGCAGAATAGTCTCACTCATCTATGGGTTTTAAGAAAAATAAAAGTCATCTTTGCTATAATCCTCAGAGACAATGAGAGGAGGGCTAGAAGTTCCAGCTCACTTCATGAATCTCACCACAAAGAGTGGTGAGTGCAGTTATAGAAATAACCACACAGAGAACTACCAGAATCATGTGAATGAATAAAGGAACTGTCTGGAGTACAGGTGGGGGTGGGGTGGGATGGAGGGAAATTTGGGACATTGGTGGTGGGATTGTTGCACTGGTGAAAGTGGTGTTCTGTACATGACTGAAACCTAATCACAATCATATATGTAATAAAGATGTTTAAATAAAGGGGAAAAGGAAAAAAAGAAATACAATATACAAAAAATAGGATAAAATACTATTAAAAATATGACACTAATCTTCAGTTTGTGATTGTGTTTGGAGACATAGCCTTTTAGGTTATTAAAATGAGATCTCAAAAATAGAGATAGCGTAACTTGATTATTCAGCCTCATATACTGGGGGGATGATGATGATATCAGGACCAATCATATGAATATATAGTGAAAATAAAAAATGACCAGACTGGAACACCAAACCTAAAGTCAATGACAGAATAGATACCCAATCTACAACAAGCTGTAAAGTGGAGACAAATTACACTAGTATTCTTGGTGGGGGGGTAAAGGAGGGAGAAATGCAAGACATGCTGGGTACAGGAGTGGAGGGAGGACAACATTGGTGGTGGGAATGCCCTTCATTCATTATCACTATGTACCATAAATAATTCTGTATAATGCACTTCAGTCACAATAAAAATTAAAAATAGAAAAAGAACTGGAAAACAACAAGAAAAAATTCTCATAATTTGTGTCTTCATTCTAATATCTTGCTACTTTCAGTACTCTATCTCAAACTATAGTTTTCATCATTGTGACTAACATGTGTCTTGAAGTGCTTCTAATTTTCTGTCTTTTAAATGGTACTCTTAAGGCATTTAGGATGTGGGTGTATATACTTTTCAGCTCTTGGAAGATCTTAGCAATGGTATCTTTGATTATTGCTTCTTCATAGAGGTTTTCTTCCTGGCTCTCTGGCATCCCAATGATTCTTATGTTGTTTATGTTGAATTTATCGCAAAGTAATTTATTTTGAAGAGTTTTTTTCATCTTCTATTTACTTATGGTAACACTTTTCCTTTTCTGCTCTTGTGTAGAGGTGTTATGTAGCTCATCTTTGAGCTCACTGATTCTGTCCTCAACAGCTGTTTCTCTGTCAGTGAGACCTTCCAGTGAGTTTTCTATTTTATCTACCAAGTTTTTTTTTGTTTCTATTATTCAGGAAATTCTTATTTATGCTTTCATAACCTGTTGATTCTTATTGGCTTCTTGATCCATGGTTTCTTAGAGTTACTTGAACATCCTCAGCATTTCCTCTCTAAAGTTCTTATCAGTGAGGCTATGTAGGAGAATGATACTAATTAGGTCTTCAGAAATACCATTTTCATGTACTTAGTGTGGTGGGGTTTTGCATTGTTTTCCTATTGTGGCCTTTGTGTGTGTGTGTGTGTGTGTGTGTGTGTGTGTTATGTGTTGCAGTGGGGATCATTAATTAGAAGAAAGTGAGAATGCAGAATGAAGATAAGGTACCAAGCCCTTCTTGGGGTGCACTGACCTAGGTGAAATGGGTCTTCTAAGTCAAAGAGTACGGCACAGCTTGTCTTTCTGCCTTTCTTAGTTTCTTTTGACTTTGCAGCTGGACAGAGCCTAGGTGAGATGTCTGAACGAACCCAACTTTTGTGCTTCTCTTTTCCTCAGGGTGCACTGACCTGGGGTAAAAATGTCTCTTCTGAGTCATAAAGAAAACACTGCTGATCTGTCTGCTCAATTTCTGGAGATTGTAAGTATTAAGTTTTAAAATGTATAACTTGGGGCCAGAACGGTGGTGCTGAGCGGCAAGGCATCTACCTTGTTATCGCTAACCTAGGACAAACTGTGATTTGATCCCACAGTGTCCCATATGGTCCCCAAAGTCAGGAGCCATTTCTGAGCACATAGCCAGGAGTAACACCTGAGCGTCACTGGGTGTGGCAACAAAAACCATAAATAAATAAAAAAAACATAAAATAAAATCTATAACAGTGAATGTTTGGAAATAGCCTTATAAGATTTTTCAAGTTTTCAAAAAGGCAAAAGGAAATTACTGCTTATCCAAAGCAGAGTTTTTTGAGACTGTGAACTGATACTGCGCTCTTAACCTCTGTACTTTAATGTTTATAAGTGACTAGAAAATCACAGAATTATGTCATCTCTAGTGAATTTTTATTGCTATAAATTTTTTTGAATTGAAAAGAAAAATATACTTTGGTCTTAAAATAGAAATTGATGTTTTCTGTAGTGTTTTAAAATCGCACACTATTCATTTTTATTTAAGTCTCTTCTATTTTTGCTTTCACTGTCTCAATTTTCATCTCTGTACTACCATAGATGCTTCCTAAACAAATTGAAATATGACTTTAAAGGCACACATTCACATTTGCTTTACCATAGCATATGAAAATTTGCTATAGTAGATTTCTTCTTGAAATTGAAATGAACTTGTGGCTTACATAGGCTTTAGCATGCATATATCAGTTTCAGAATTATATATACAATCAGGATTCCAAATTGGATGAGAGTTTAGAGAGAAGAAAAAGCATGTCTATATCACTAAGATTTTATTTTTAGGTATCACTGCCTTAACATATTTGAAATTCTTGGAAAATAACAAATAATTTTATTTAAGACATTTAATAATTTGATTAATTATTAATAATTGATTTTAATAATTTAAGACATTTAATAATTTTGATTTAAGACATTTACAGTGAAGTTTAACTGTACAAATAGTGATTTTTTTTTTTTTTTTGGTTTTTGGGCCACACCCTGTCATGCTCAGGGGTTACTCCTGGCTATGCGCTCAGAAGTCGCTCCTGGCTTGGGGGACCATATGGGACGCCGGGGGATCGAACCGCGGTCCGTCTCCTAGGCTAGCGCAGGTAAGGCAGGCACCTTACCTAGAGCGCCACCGCCCGGCCCCCAAATAGTGATTTTTTAAAAAAAAATCTCAGTGTTATTTTCCTTGGGCAGTTTGGTACTAGATGATTGTGGCAGCACTCAAAGAAATCTGAAAAGAAACTGACTCGGCACTTGTGAAAGAAACTGCATGTAGAGACAGAAAGCTCTGATGCAACCATAAACCATATGCAATGAATTGTAATAATGCAAGTCAACACAGGGGAAGACAAGACTCTGAAAGATTATTTAAATTGGCTTTTTTTTGGCTGTCATTTTAAAATTAGTCTTTTGGATTATTAACATTCAACATGACTTTGCAAAAAAAAAAACCCCAACAATGTCATATATTTGATACATTAGGTTCCAGCTACTATATGAAGCAATTGTGAAGATATTTAATGATTAAAAACATATATACTTGTGGGCTGAGAGTGTAGCACAATGGTAGAATACCTGATTTGCATTTGTGAGACCCTGACTTCCATTCTTGGTAACACAAAAATAAAAAGAACAATGTAAAACATGTAATATGGTTAATATTATAATCTTCACTTTATTGACTAAAAACCTTATTGACACTAACAACAAAATAAACAACAAAATAATAACAACAAAATGAAACAGGGGACCTAGAAGATGGCTCAAAGCAAGAAGCACCTGCTTTGCATAAAAGCATGAGAATTTTAGGTCAATCCCTGGTGCTTCACATTTTTGCTGTTTGATGTTTGACACCACAACACAAGAGTTCACTCACTGCAGCCAGGTATGTGTAAGCACTGAAACTAGAATTATGCAAGCACAGCAGACAGATATGTGGCCCTTGCATGCACATGAGTGAGTACCAAAGTGACCCTAGCAAGGACTGTAACCAAAATGTACTAGTGAACACTACACATAAATGTGAGCTCTGGTCAGAGCAATACAACCTGATGTGCCACCTCTGCTGAGCACCAAAACCAAATGTGTGCAACCCTGATCACCTAAATACAGCAACACATGGGAGGGAAAGGAGAGGAATAATATATACCCAATAAGCTGCTATTAGAACTTCTATTAGCTGCTTCTAATTTTTATATAAATAATATTTAATATTTACTTAGAATATTTCAAATGGAAGAAAAGGCCGTTATTCCTGCAGGCAAAGGATAAATCCTCCACTAGTCTTTCTGATTTCTGTCTCCTTACTCATCTAAATGTTTTTGTTTTGTTTTTATTTTATTTATTTATTTATTTTTGTTTTTTCAGCCACACCCATTTGATGCTCAGGGGTTACTCCTGGCTAAGTGCTCAGAAATTGCCCCTGGCTTGGGGGACCATATGGGATGCCGGGGGATCGAACTGTGGTCCTGATCCTTGGCTAGCGCTTGCAAGGCAGACACCTTACCTCTAGCGCCACCTCGCCGGCCCCTATTTTTTGTTTTTGGATCAAACCCGGCAGCACTCAAGGGTTACTCCTAGCTCTACACTCAGAAATCGATCCTGGTAGGCTCGGGGACCATATGGGATGCCGGGATTTGAACCACCATCCTTCTGCATGCAAGGCAAATGCCCTACCTCCAGGTTATCTCTCTGGCCCCATCATCTAAATATTTTAATCATTTAGATTGCCTTTATATAAGATATTAAATTAAAGAAATCTATGGTGAGACAAAATGAAAACAAATGACATTTAATCTCATCTAGCTTCTTATTAAATTAAATTGAACTTTTGTGTGATTCTGGCTCAGTGTTTTCAGATGAGCTGCATGCTGCATAGTTTTTTTATTTTATTTTTAATGAACATACCCCCACACTTTTACTGTGGCTTGGCAAAGGTAAAATTCTGAGGGGTATCTATCTGCATTTATATACTACCAAAGTTAATGCTCTTTCTTGTAGTTAAGCCTACTTTTTTTCAACAGCATTTTAAGATAGAGATTTGTGGAATTCTATTACCAAGATTTTGCTCAAATTCTGATCTCATTAACTGATTCAAACTACTATAAGAAACTGTAGTTACTTTGTTTTGTTTCTGTACTTATTTATTATTTGTTTACTTTTTTGGAAATCAGAACTTGCAGTGTTCTAAGACTATTCTTGTTCTGCTGGAGGATTGCCCCTGGCAGTGCTTAAGGAACTATGCAGTGCCAGGTCAGCTGTGAAATGCAAATGCCTACACCATGTACAATTTCTCTGGTGTAACTATATTTATAGTTTTTTTCCCTAAACAAATGCAAAAATTCTAACTATCTTCTTTGTCTTTTACTAATTTTTTTATATGTTGTGTTGGGCTTAATTCTGGCTGTGTGCTCAGGGGATCAAAATTGGGTCAACCACATTCAAGCAAGTCACTTAACACTTGTTCTACCTCTTTAGCCCAACAATAATTTTATTAAGAAAATATGTAATATGAACTTTATTTCAAAAATAATATCCATTCAACAAATAATACATAGATAACTATAATTCAGTATATATATACACATATGTGTGAGAGAAGAATTATCATTTGAGATAACTTTTTTACATTTTGTACTGTACTATACTGTACTATACTTAATTTTGTACACATAAATATTAATCTACTTCTAAGAATGGATTTTTGCAAATACTTCTTTATATTTACCCTGAAATAATGAAATAAGTTAAACAATATGGCTCTAAATCACCCCAAGATTTAACATAAAGTCAAGTTAGTGATAAACTTACGTATACACTGAATCTGACTGAAAGGTTTAACACTCTATTCTTAATAATGTAATGTTTTCTTTCCACTATTATCTTCATGCTATAAGAACGGTAGACATGAAAATGAGTCACAATCATGCCACTACTGATTTGTACTTGCTAATATATGATTACTGGCATTTAACATATTATGAATAATTGTGATTCAGAATGTAAAAAGTCCCAAGGGAAACAGACCAATTCTGATATAGACCATGTGTCACCAAGGCAACCGGTCTTTTGTTTGTCTTAATGGTTATGAAAATAGATATTCCATGACTGTCTCTATTAGAGCCAAGTGCTAACCCTGGTGAAACTTTAGTTATGGTTTAGGATAACAATCTCTTTCATAATAATCTGCATTGTATAATTACTAATCTTATTTTTGTTGGAATAAAATTAGAGATTTGATTTAGGTACCTTGTTTACATCCTTATTTATTTACATATAAAATATTGCACATTAGCATACCTGCAACT